>NC_053024.1:433479232-433740449 GCF_003073215.2 Triticum urartu | reverse complement strand
CCTTTGCTTGTCCTCAAGCAATTCAGTTGATAAACTGAAACTGAAAAAGAAAAACTTTTATGAACTCTTTTGCTCTTGTTTGCATAAATAAGCTTAAACAGCACCCATGTTTTCAGCCAACATTATAACTAACCATGCCGACAATTACTCTTAAAGATTATATTAACTCATATCAATGACATAATCAGCTAGCGAGCAATAATAAGGCATCTCAAACGGCAACATGTTGTCAAAACAACCATGATATAATATGACAATAGTGGTATCTCGCTAACCCTTTCTGAGACCGCAAAACATAAATGCAGAGCACCTCCAAAGTCTAAGCAGCGACTAAACATTGTAATTCATGGTAGAAAAGATCCAGTCATGATGCACCCAACATGAGCTACACACAGTGCATAAGTCATGATAGCTGTGCTCTGAGGTTCTAGCGCTTGTTTTAGAAGATGGTGACACAACATAAAAGTAAATAGATAGTCCCTTCGCAGAGGGAAGCAGTGATTTTTAGAGGTGCCAGAGCTCAAGTTTTTAAAACAGAGATAAATGATATTTTGAGACATGCACCCTTCTCATTTACTTCACAACTATCAGTTATCAATATCTCCCATGCTAAACAAGCTAGTGGCGGTTCCCAAGCGATAAAAAGTAAAGGTTTTGACTTCATTGGGAGTTTTTGTTTGATTATTTGGGAGATTAACTCTTTTTGTGTTTGCAGTTTGGGACTGGGCATCCCTATTAGCGCCCTTTTCTCGTGCGATGGCGAGTGAATAAACACTCGACCTGAGAATAACCCGCTCAGCATGGAAGATACCGACCACCTCCTGTCGCTCCATGAACGATCCAGGCACACAAAAATGATATAATTTTAGAAGTTTTTAGAGGTGGCACATGCAAATTTACTTAGGACGGCAGGGTAATACCGCATATAGGTAGGTATGGTGGACTCGTCTGGAGTAACTTTGGGTTCAAGGTTTTTGATGTACAAGCAGAATTCCCACTTAGTACAGGCGAAGGCTAGCAATTAGATTGAGAAGCAGCCAACTAGAGAGCAACAATGATCATGATCATGCATTATGCATAAGTAACATTGGACACTAGCATGAGTAGGATATGATCACCATGAACATAAATATCATAGAGGCTATGTTGGTTTTGATTCAACTACATGCATGAACATGTGCCAAGTCAAGCCACTCGAACATTCAGAGGAGGATACCATATCATCATACTACACCACAATCATTTTAACGCAATGTTGATATCCAAGATAAATCATTATCCACTCCCAGCTACTTATGCATGTCATGAGAAACTATAATCTCTAATTGTCATTGCAAACATGTTCAATCATAATGGGCTGAATCATGGATACTAGGTTAAACATATTTACACAACTAGAACAAGTCGGGTTAATACCAGTTTCTCTCTGCCACGGTCGGTTCATCGAATATCGTCATTATTGCCTTTCATTTGCACGACCGAACGATGTGAAAATAATAATAGTGCAAGAGTGCCATGGACTAAGCTGGAATCTGCAAAACATTTTATTCAAGACGAGAAGACAAGGTAAAATGTGCTCTTTATTAGTTCAACAATTATTCATATGAGAGCCACTCAACATTTTTATCATGGTCTTCTCCTCAGTACAAGTCGAATAAAAGGAAAAGAAATTCAGAGAAACACACAGAAATATTTTTGAAGTTTTTGGTTTTCTTGAACAAGCAAATAAAAGGGAAAAGCAAAAATGAGAAAAACTATTTACACGGGAAAGCTCCCAACAAGCAAAATAAGAACAAGGAAATCTTTTTGGGTTTTCTTTTTAATACTACATCTAAGCATGCATAGAAAGTAAACTAGCTACAACTGATTTTTTTGTTTTTTCTAAAGTTTTTCAAACACACAATAAGAAAGTAAGAAAATAAATCTAAACATGGATGATACAATGAAAAAGTGTGAACACCGACAACTAGAATAAGTGGACATGAATGTAATGCCGGTGAGAACACGTACTCCCCCAAGCTTAGGCTTTTGGCATAACTTGGTAATTGATCAGTAGCCTGGATGGTAGTAGGGGTACTGAGGAGCGGGCATCCACTGATCCTACTACCGAGGCTCCTCTTCTGCCTCTGCAGCAACCTGAGCGTTCCAGTAGGCGATGATGTCCGTAGGCATAATCCTATATCCGCCCCTGGCAACAGAATCAAACAAAGCAGGAGCAGGTACTTGATACGTCTCCGTCGTATCTACTTTTCCAAACACTTTTGCCCTTGTTTTGGACTCTAACTTGTATGGTTTGAATGGAACTAACCCGGACTGACGCTGTTTTCAGCAGAATTACCATGGTGTTATTTTATATGCAGAAAAAATATATTCTCGGAATGACCTGAAACTTCACGGAACATCTTAGGAAAAACAATAAAAAATCCTCGCCAAAGATGAAGACCAGGGGGCCCACACCCTTCTCACGAGGGTGGGGGGCGCCCCCCCTAGGGCGCGCCCCCCTACCTCATGGGCCCCCTGGAAACCCTCCGACGCCAACTCCAACTCTGTATATTTGCTTTCGGAGAGAGAAAAAATCAGAGAGAAGAAATCATCGCATTTTACGATACGGAGCCACCGCCAAGCCCTAAAACCTCTCGGGAGGGCTGATCTGGAGTCCATTCGGGGCTCCGGAGAGGGGGATTCGTCGCCGTCGTCATCATCAACCATCCTCCATCACGAATTTCATGATGCTCACCGCCGTGCGTGAGTAATTGCATCGTAGGCTTGCTGGACGATGATGGGTTGGATGAGATTTATCATGTAATCGAGTTAGTTTTGTTAGGGTTTGATCCCTAGTATCCATTATGTTCTGAGATTGATGTTGCTATGACTTTGCTATGCTTAATGCTTGTCACTAGGGCCCGACTGCCATGATTTCAGATTTGAACCTATTATGCTTTCATGAATATATGTGATTTCTTGATCCTATCTTGCAAGTCTATAGTCACCTACTATGTGTTATGATCCGGCAACCCCGAAGTGACAATAATCGGGACCACTCCCGGTGATGACCATAGTTTGAGGAGTTCATGTATTCACTATGTGCTAATGATTTGTTCCGATTCTCTATTAAAAGGAGGCCTTAATATCCCTTAGTTTCCAATAGGACCCCGCTGCCACGGGAGGGTAGGACAAAAGATGTCATGCAAGTTCTTTTCCATAAGCACGTATGACTATATACGGAATACATGCCTACATTATATTGATGAATTGGAGCTAGTTTTGTGTCACCCTATGTTATGAATGTTACATGATGAACCACATCCGACATAATTATCCATCACTAATCCGGTGCCTACGAGTTTTCCATATACTGGTTTACGTTTATTTACTTTCCCGCTTCTACTATTACAATCACTACAAAATACCAAAAACATTACTTTTGCTATCTTTACTTTTGTTGCCGCTACCACCACTATCATATTACTTTGCTACTAAACACTTTGTTGCAGATACTAAGTTTCCAGGTGTGGTTGAATTGACAACTCAGCTGCTAATACTTGAGAATATTCTTTGGCTCCCCTTGTGTCGAATCAATAAATTTGGGGTTGAATACTCTACCCTCGAAACTGTTGCGATCCCCTATACTTGTGGGTTATTAAGACTAATTTCTGGCGCCGTTGCCGGGGAGCATAGCTCTATTCTTTGAGTCACTTGGGATTTATATCTGCTGGACACTATGAAGAACTTGAGAGATCCAAAAACCAAGATCTATCCCTCAACTACGAGGGGAGGTAAGGAACTGCCATCTAGCTCTGCACTTGATTCACCTTCTGTTATGAGTAAGTTTGCGACACCTACACCTGCTTCTGCTATTCGTTCTGATATGTCGCATGTTATTGATGATGCCACTTCTGCTATGCATGATACTTATGATGAAACTGCTTCTATGCCTGATACTACTGTGCCCCTTAGTGAATTTCTTGATGAACAAATTGCTAGGGCTAGAGAAAAAGAAATTATTGAATCTGAATACGATGACGATAGTGATGATGAAAATATGCCTGTTATCCCTGAGGGCTATATTTTTGATATGGAATCTTCTGCCGCTATTTTAGCTTGCAAAGATAGATATGAGCTTAAGAGGTTATTAATTAAATGGAACAAAGAATCACTTAGAGATAAAATGAAACCTGACCCTGCTTTTGCTACCTCACCTATATGTGTTCCTGATAAGGATTATGAATTCTCTGTTGATCCTGCTATAATTACTTTGGTTGAATCTTATCCATTTTATGGCTATGAATCTGAAACTATTGTGGCACATCTTACTAAGTTAAATGATATAGCCGCCCTGTTTACTAATGATGAGAGATCGCGTTACTTCTATATACTCAAAATATTTCCGTTCTCATTAAAGGGTGATGGTAAGATATGGTTTAATTCTCTTGATCCTGGTTGTCTGCGTAGTCCCCAGGATATGATTTATTACTTCTCTACTAAATATTTCCCTGCTCATAAGAAACAAGCTGCTTTGAGGGAAATATACAACTTCATGCAAATTAAAGAAGAGAGTCTCCCACAAGCTTGGGGGAGGCTTCTCAAGTTACTTAATGCTTTGCCTGATCATCCTCTTACGAAACCTGAAGTACTTGATATCTTTTATAATGGACTAACCGATGCTTCCAGAGATTACCTGGATAGTGGTGCTGGTTCTCTTTTCAGGGAAAGAACACCAGATGAAGCTGAAATCCTATTGAATAATATGTTGACAAATGAAAATAATTGGGCACCTCCTGAGCCAGCTCCTGCTCCAATTACTGATCCTATTCCTAAACCAACTCCGAAGAAGAGAAGTGTTCTATTTCTTAGTCCCGAAGATATGCAAGAGGCAAAGAAATCTATGAAAGAAAAAGGTATTAAAGTTGAAGATGTTAAGAATTTACCTCCTATTGAAGAAATACATGGTCTAAATATACCGCCTGCTGAAGAAACATATGATCTCAATCCTTTATTTATTGAAGAACCTCCTGATCCCGATATCCCGACATAGGTAATAAAGGTAAATTCACTCTATAGATACGATAAAGCTGAAGTCCCTCCTACTAAAATTGCTAGTCAGTGCTTGGATGAGTTTGATAACTTTATGTTTAAGCAAGAAGACTTCAATTCTTATTTTGGTAGACAATTAAAAGAAAATGCTTATATGATTAGACGCTTGGGTGATTATGTGGCTAATGTTAAAGGTGAACTTAAACTTGTTAGCAAACATGCTTCTATGGTTACCACTCAAGTAGAACAAGTACTTAAGGCTCAAAAAGAAGTGCTTGATTAAATGAATAGTAAGAAAAATGATTATGCTGTTAGAGTGGCTACTAGAACTGGTAGAATGACTCAGGAACCTTTGTATCCTGAAGGCCACCCTAAGAGAATCGAGCAAGATTCTCAAAGAAATAATATTGATGTTCCTAGTTCTTCTAAAAAGAAGAAGAAGAAAAATGATAGAACTATGCAAACTTCTAGTGAACCTATTGCTGAACCACCTGATAATTCAAATGATATCTCTATGTCTGATGCTGAAACACAATCTGGTAATGAACATGAACCTAATAAAAATATTAATGATGATGCTCAGCCTAGTAATGACAATGACTTAGAAATTGAACCTGCTGTTGATCTTGATAACCCACAATCAAAGAATCAACGTTATGATAAAAGAGACTTTGTTGCTAGGAAACATGGTAAAGAAAGGGAACCTTGGGTTCAGAAACCCATGCCTTTTCCTCCAAACCCATCCAAGAAAAAGGATGATGAGGATTTTGAGCGCTTTGCTGAAATGATTAGGCCTATCTTTTTGCGTATGCGATTAACTGATGTGCTCAAAACAAATCCTTATGCTAAATATATGAAGGATATCATTACTAATAAAAGAAAGATACCGGAAGCTGAAATTTCCACCATGCTTGCTAATTATACTTTTAAGGGTGGAATACCAAAGAAACTCAGAGATCCCGGAGTACCTACTATATCTTGCTCCATTAAAAGAAATTATATTAAAACTGCTTTATGTGATCTTGGAGCCGGTGTTAGTGTTATGCCTCCCTCTTTATATCGTAGACTTGACTTGAATAAGTTGAAACCTACCGAAATATCTTTGCAAATGGCTAATAAATCAACTGCTATACCTGTCGGTATTTGTGAGGATGTGCCTATTGTGGTTGCAAACGTTACTATTTTAACGGACTTTGTTATACTTGATATTCCCGAGGATGATAGTATGTCTATTATTCTTGGAAGACCTTTTCTTAATACTGCAGGGGCTGTTATTGATTGCAACAAAGGCAATGTCACTTTTCATGTTAATGGTAATTAGCATACGGTACACTTTCTGAGGAAACAACCTCAACTTCATAGTATCAACTCCATTGGAAAAATTCCATCGATTATAATTGGAGGTTTTGAATTTCCTCTTCCTACTGTCAAGAAGAAATATGATATACTTATTATTGGGGATGTGCATATCCCCGTTGAGGTAACTTAGTGTTATTCGAAATTTCTCCGGTTTCATGATTATCGAAATGAGTTTGTTAACAAGACTTGATCAACCTTGTTAGCGGATTCTTTTTGATGAGCATGAGATGGATGAAACTAGAAGTACAAACTTATGTACCCTCTCTATACTTTCTGTTATTTATATTAAATAAAGTAAAAATAGTATTTTTCTGTCTGTTTCCTGACTTATCCGTGCAATATAAAAATATCCCGAAAATAAAAGTCCTCAGAATTACATGCCAATTTAATATGATTTTTTCGGGAATATTTGAGGATTTACGGTGAAAAAATTATCGCGGGAGGAGCTGCCACCTGGCCACGAGGGTGGTGGGCGCCCCCCCTCTAGGGCGCACCCCCTGCCTCGTGGGCCCACGGTGGTCCTCCTCCACTTATCCCAGCACCCATCTTCTTCCTCTGTCTCACACAAACCCGAAAAACCAACTCAAGCACGAGTTCCAGCCACTTTTGCTGTGATTTTCGATCTCCTTGCTCAAAGCACCTCTCGCAAAACTGCTTGGGGAGATTGTTCCTTGGTATGTGACTCCTCCGTTGGTCCAATTAGTTTTTGTTCTATTGCTTTATTCTTTGCAAATTTGTGCTGCATAGGTGACCATGTTCTTGAGCTTGCATGTCAAATTTATATGGTTCCAAGTAGTTCTAATGCTTGATATAGGCTCTAGGCACTTGTAGGAGTAGTTGTTATCAGTTTTATTGAGTTTGGTTTACTTTTATTTTAAAGTTACTAAAAAATTTCAGATTATTTCAGAAAAATAATGAGGAGATTCTTGAGGGGCTCATCGAGCCAAAGCTCGAAGGAAAAGGCACCGAAGCCTAAGTATAATTTGCCGCGCACCGCAGAGATTCGGGCGTGTGAATGGCCTTCTGAAGATTTATTGAGAGCAGTCGGTATCTATGAAGATTTTCATGAATTGGCTCACAATGCAGGCCTCACCGCTTTCCTCCACGACCAATGCGATCAGTATCTCTTACTCACAAATACTTTTGTACAAAACTTTCATTTTCATTCTAGGAATTCACCACCTACGGTGGAATTTCATTTATATGATGAGTGTCGGTGTCAAAACCGGCGGATCTCGGGTAGGGGGTCCCGAACTGTGCGTCAAGGCCGGATGGTAACAGGAGACAAGGGACACGATGTTTTTACCCAGGTTTGGGCCCTCTCGATGGAGGTAATACCCTACTCCTGCTTGATTAATATTGATGATATGGGTAGTACAAGAGTAGATCTACCACGAGATCAAGGAGGCTAAACCCTAGAAGCCAGCCTATGATATGATTGTTGTATATGGAGTTGATATCCTACGGACTACAACCCTCCGGTTTATATAGACACCGGATAGGGTTAGGGTTACACAGAGTCTGTTACAATGGGAGGAGATCTTGAATATCCGCATCGCCAACCTTGCCTTCCACGCCAAGGAAAGTCCCATTCGGACACGGGACAAAGTCTTCAATCTTCTATCTTCATAGTCCAGGAGTCCGGCTGAAGGTATAGTTCGGCTATCCGAACACCCCCTAATCCAAGACTCCCTCAGTAGCCCCTGAACCAGGCTTCAATGACGACGAGTCCGGCGCGCATATTGTCTTCGACATTGCAAGGCGGGTTCCTCCTCCAAGTCCTTCATAGAAGATTGTAAACACCAAGAGTAGTGTCCGGCTCTGCAAAATAAGTTTTCCACATATTGCCATAGAGAGAATAATATTAACACAAATCAAATCTGCTGACGTATTCCGCAGTGCGTCATCACACTACGGCCAAGTCCTTTACTCGAATCGTTTTTACTTTTCCACCTCAGCACGTTTTGCGAGGCGGTTTCCTTGGCACGTCTTGTCAAAGCAGAGATCGTGTACCCCTTTTATGGGATTCTCATCAATACGGACGTGGGTAACCCAACCGTGCCCGTTAGCATGTTTCCTCGATTAAAGACGAGTCTCGAACGGTTACGGGGAGGGCTCTTGGTATTCAACCTCTTATAAAGAGACCAAGGCCTTACTCCTTTTTTCGATCTCAAGCGAGTTCGCCCGTCGCCTTGAGCTCCAACACCCTAGGCTCCAGATTCCAGGCGCTTCGGACCTTCGACGATGTCCGGTTCTGACCTTCAAGGCCGATGGACGCACTATTCCGTCACGGAGGAGGACGTACTAAAGTTGAGGGAGGCTAAGTTTCTGACCGGCGAAATTTCGCATAGGTTGCCTGCTCAAGGGCAGGTCATTCCCAGTCCCCAGCTCGGTGAGAGCGTGGTGTTCATGTCTCACTTCCTTCGGGGGTTGGGCTTCCCAATGGATCCCTTTGTGAGGGGACTGCTGTTTTATTACGGGCTGGAATTCCATGACTTAGCTCCGGAGTCCATCCTCCATATCTCCTCGTTTATTGTCGTGTGTGAAGCGTTCCTCCGTGTTACCCCTCACTTCGGATTATGGCTCAAGACCTTCAAAGTGGAGCCGAAGATGATCAAGGGACGGCACGCAGAGTGCGGAGGCGCTGTTATAAGCAAAAACACTGATGCTCCATGGCTCGAGGGCTCTTTTCAAGAGGAGCTAGGCTTGTGGCAACGAGAGTGGTTTTATATCACCGCTCCCCGGAGCGCCAAGTGGGTGGCGCCTACTGCCTTTCGCTCGGGTCCCCCACCACGGCTAGCGTCATGGGTCAACAGAGGGTTAGATTGGGGTTTGCCCAAAGACGTGCCCTTGTTACAGGGCCGCATTAAGGATCTCTTGGAAGGAGACCTCAGCCTGGTCAAGGTGACGCAGGTCATGCTGATTCGCCGAATATTGCCCGGCAAACGTCGCTCCCTTCGCCTATGGGAGTTTAATCCAGGGGGACCGCGAGCTCTCCAGAATTTCATGGGCGCAATGCCCGCGGAGATGTATAAACTGTTCTTTGGATCACAAGAGATGTGTCCAGATTTAACCGAGGACGCAGGCCTAAGCTGCAATCGCCTGGATACTCAAGTAAGCAACCTTGTACCCGGACCTCCTATCCGTATAATTGTCATAAACTTGCCCCTAAAAGAGCCGTCCTTTTAAACAGGAGTGGATAGCGAAGGCAAAGCTGATCAGGTGTCCGGCTCCCCTTCCCGAAACCAGGCCGGATCCCGTGCTGGTCAGGATGCTAGGGATAATGCCTTTGGAGGGAAGCAAGGGGGAGGACAAGGAAACTATGGCCTCCTCAAAGGAGGCTGCTCCGAAGGGAGGAACCGACAATTCCTCTCCTAAGGGGAAGAAGAGAGCCGCCTCTGACGACCCGGAAACCATGGCCTCGAAGCGGGGGAAAAAATCCTCGTCAGAGGGTCCGACGCCGGGGAGTTCCTCGGCCGGACTATGCCCTCAAGGGGATCAACCCTCCAGCGAGCCGTCAGTAGAGAAAGATTTTCCTTTTGAGGGATGAGGGAAATCCTTGATTTATGTCTGAGAAGATTAACCAAATTTTTACCTTGTAGCTCGGACCTCAGCCCTTCTCAGCAGAGCTCGTCTTCGGGGGATCTCCTTCCGGAGATGATGGAGAGCGGGACGCCTCCCCCTGCCGTGCCGCCTAGCGAGGTGGGCGAACCTGAGGTGTCGTCGTGGAGGGTTTCTCTGAATCCGGTAGGGGCGGAAGATAGCTATGTGGCCCCCCGAGGTTCTCTACGTTCGGCCTTCGAAAGAGGTTGTGGGACAAGTCCGGCACCATCTGGTGCTCAACCGGAGGAGCTAAAGATTCTACTGGGGCGAGCTTCTATCTCGGAGGAGCACCGTGCATTGATGGGCACGGTGATTGAAAGGATCTCATCCGCAGAGAGCGGATTGCATGAGGCCATCAAAAGTTTACTGACGGGTTTTGAGGTACATTAGATAATGTACACTTTTGTCAGTTGCGCATGAATAAGATGCGCCCTGTGTAGGTAGTAGCCCCTGAGACTCTGCGCGTCGTCAAGAAATGACGGCACGCGGAGGATCATAATCCCAGGTCTAAGATGTCTCCTTTGAATGTAGGCGGCAGGGTGTCCGGAATCGAGCCGAACTGATGATTTTGCCGAACTAAAGCGGCAACTGGATGTGGCAGATGCCGACATCGCGCTTGTCAACAAGAGGCTTGATGAGGCTCAAGGTATGTAATTCCTCGAGCGGCATCAGGTAAGAAGAGTGTTATGCCAGTGTCTTACGATGTGTGTGCTTGACGCAGATGGTGCGGCCGCCGTGGAGAGTCTTAGGGCAGAACTTGCCCGAGCTAAAGAACAAGCCAGAGAAAGTGATGCGGCTGCCAAGAATGCCCTTGAAGAGCTGAGAGCCGAACAGGCTGCTCATTGCCGAAGCAAGGAAGAGATGGCTGAAAAGTTAAAGAGCGCTGCAGACCGTTGCAAACTTCTTGAGAAAGAAGACCAAGCGAAACGGACAGACTTAGAGAAGGCCGTTGCCAATGCCAAGGACGCGCGCTCTGCGATGAGAGCTACGAAGGAGGAGGTGCGTCAGGCCGAATAGATTGCGGCTGGAAAGCCCTTTATGCCGCGAAGGAAATTTTGCGATCCGAAGTTTGCTCCGTTGGACCAGATGTGGAGTGTGGAGGATACCTATCTGGATTTGGCAGCGAGTGCTGCTAATGCGACCGAACACTTTCGAGATCAGAAAGATCGTGAAGTGGAAAAGCTTTTCTGGTCGCAGTTTCACAATCCAGACCGTCCACTGGCAGTGGACGATCGTTTGGCTCAATGGGCCGAACTGAATAGGTTGTCCGGACTCGCCATGAAGTACGTCATGGGTCATCTGTGGCCGGGGAGATCGGAGCCGAAGAGTTATTTCAGCTTGGTGTAGCAATTCCTTGACGCGGTGCCGTGTATTAATGCAATGAAGAGGTCAGCATGCATAGAGGGCACAAGGATGGCTCTTGCCCGTGTCAAGACATACTGGGCAGAGATGGAGACCACCGTTGTTGCGTCCCGAGATTCGGACAAAAGCCGAGTACCCTCCGAGCACTATTTTCAGGAAGTCCTTGAAGGCGCTCGTGTAATAGAGACGCAGTGCTCGAAAGATGCTATGTTATGATAGCATATGTAATTATAAAGTAATATTTTGATAAACTGTAGTGGCCATTTTATACTTGTGCCTTCAAGTATTGGGAACACCTCCTGTGTGGCCTTTTTAAGATATATATATATATATATACAAAATCTGAAAGATGGCAGTCGTTGGCTTCAGCCCCCATGCACATCGTGCGGGGGTGCTCGTAGAAGACGCATTTTCACAGTTAACCCAACGTCTTGGTCCTACAAAGGAGGTGATAGCGCAGCGGGCCAGGCAACCGGACTATAATGCTTTAACACTTTCACTTAGCCATAGGAGCTTGACAGTGAGGCTATTTAGGTAGCCCCTGTTGGGTTTCGTAGTAATTTCAAAAAATTTCTACGCACACGCAAGATCATGTGATGCATAGCAACGAAAGGGGAGAGTGTTGTCTACATACCCACGCAGACTGACTGCGGAAGCGTTGACGCAACGTAGAGGAAGTAGTCGTACGTCTTCACGATCCAACCGATCAAGTACCGAAACTACGGCACCTCCGAGTTCGAGCACACGTTCAGCTCGATGACGATCCCCGGACTCCGATCCAGCAAAGTGTCGGGGAAGAGTTCCGTCAGCACGATGGCTTGGTGACGATCTTGATGCACTACAGCAGCAGGGCTTCGCCTAAACTCCGCTACAGTATTATCGAGGAATATGGTGGCTGGGGGCACTGCACACGGCTAAGGAATAGATCACGTGGATCAACTTGTGTGTTCTAGGGTGCCTCTACCTCAGTATATAAAGGACTAGAGGGGGAGGCTGGCCGGCCAAGCTTGGCGCGCCAGGAGAGTCCTACTCCCTCTGGGAGTAGGATTCCCCCCAAATCCTAGTTGGAATAGGATTCGCGGAGGGGGAAAAGAGGAGGAGGGGGCCGGCCACCTCTCCTAGTCCTAATAGGACTAGGGGAAGGGGGAGGCGCGCAGCCCATCTAGGGCAGCCCCTTCTCTTTTCCACTAAGGCCCACTATGGCCCATATAGCTCCCGGGGGGTTCCGGTAACCCTCCCGGTACTCCGGTAAAATCCCGATTTCACCCGGAACACTTCCGATATCCAAACATAGGCTTCCAATATATCAATCTTTATGTATCGACCATTTCGAGACTCCTCGTCATGTCCGTGATCATATCCGGGACTCCGAACAACCTTCGGTACATCAAAATGCATAAACTCATAATATAACTGTCATCGTAACCTTAAGCGTGCGGACCCTACGGGTTCGAGAACAATGTAGACATGACCGAGACACGTCTCCAGTAAATAACCAATAGCGGGACCTAGATTCCCATATTGGCTCCTACATATTCTACGAAGATCTTTATCGGTCAGACCGCATAACAACATACGTTGTTCCCTTTTTCATCAGTATGTTACTTGCCCGAGATTCGATTGTCGGTATTCCTATACCTAGTTCAATCTCGTTACCGGCAAGTCTCTTTACTCGTTCTGTAATACATCATCCCGCAACTAACACATTTAGTTGCAATGCTTGCAAGGCTTAAGTGATGTGCATTACCGAGAGGGCCCAGAGATACCTCTCCGACAATCGGAGTGACAAATCCTAATCTCGAAATACGCCAACCCAACGTCTAACTTTGGAGACACCTGTAATGCTCCTTTATAATCACCCAGTTCCGTTGTGACGTTTGGTAGCACCCAAAGTGTTCCTCCGGCAAACGGGAGTTGCATAATCTCATAGTCATAGGAACATGTATATGTCATGAAGAAAGCAATAGCAACATACTAAACGATCGGGTGCTAAGCTAATGGAATGGGTCATGTCAATCAGATCATTCAACTAATGATGTGACCTCGTTAATCAAATAACAACACTTTGTTCATGGTTAGGAAACATAACCATCTTTGATCAACGAGCTAGTCAAGTAGAGGCATACTAGTGACACTAAGTTTGTCTATGTATTCACACATGTATTATGTTTCCGGTTAATACAATTCTAGCATGAATAATAAACATTTCTCATGATATAAGGAAATAAATAATAACTTTATTATTGCCTCTAGGGCATATTTCCTTCAGCCCCTTGGTGGCGACTGCGCTCGCCCGAGTTCGGGGCGCGTATGTGCCTGACCGGGAAGTGGCCCTTCGTTAAAGCAGAGGCATCCGATAGATTCCGATAGGTCATCGAGTGGCTGACCAGTCTCACGCTACATCATGACAGTCAGTTTTCGGCTTTCTCTACTGAGGTGCTCGCCCGGCCGAGCCGGGGCACAATCGCAGTAGTTCTCCTGGTGCTACCTTAGCCGATAGAGCAGAATGTAAGGTAGCCGAACTCAGGAGCCGGGCAACCCAACATTTGACCAAAGACATGATTCGGAGCTGATGCATATAATGCCAAAACTCGCGACGCCGAACACTCCCTAAGGTGTTCGGTCTTTATGAGTGCGGGCGAAACAACACTCTTTATTAAAAAAAGCCCCTAGTGTCCAGGTACGTGCAAAAATTCTGACGTGGCCACATGCCAAGATGACAGCCTCCTCCTTGGTTATATCAGAAAAAACCAGGGGATGTGTAGCAACAAGAGACAGTAAAAAAGGTTTACGCAGGGTCTTAATCTAAAAAGAATCCTTTTGGACGGGTCCCTACTGCATGTCTGCGCCTGTGTCTCCGTTGTGCCGTATCCTAGACGGGCGCCGCACGACGTTCATCTTTATGGGCGCCACACGTTTTGTTATGTGAAGTAAGTTCATTGTTTTTACTTCTTGTGGGAAGTTCTTTTGTTTCCTGGTGCTCTGCTTTTGGGGTTCGTCCTCGTCTTCGCTTGGTGTGTCGAGCCCCTTGTGTTCGGCATTGAGTCTGCCGGATTGTTTGAAAACCCAACAATCTCTGTGGGTATGGTTAGCAGGCTTCCCGGGAGTACTGTGTATCTGACATATCCTATCCAGGATTTTATTTAAGTTGGATGGATCGTCCCTGTTATCCTGGAGGGGCAGTTTTGTCTGATTTTGTCGTGAGCCTTTGAATCCGGCATTGACTGCCGTACTCTTCGGACATTTTTCCTTAGTCCGGCGACGGTCCTTGTTGCATCGCGGTTTTCCGTTTCCATCCCTAGTTTCGGATGTACTTGGGTCGCTGGGGCTGCACCTTGCCAACCAGCTGTCCTCTCCTGCACAAAAGCGGGTCATGAGGCTTGTTAGTGCGGCCATTGTTCTTGGCTTTTCTTGGCCGAGGTGTCTGGCGAGCCATTCATCTCGGACGTTATGCCTGAAAGCTGCTAAGGCTTCAGCGTCCGGACAGTTGACTATCTGATTCTTTTTAGTGAGGAATCTATTCCAGAACTGCCGAGCTGATTCTCTGGGCTGTTGAGTTATGTGACTAAGATCGTCTGCATCCGGAGGGCGGACATAGGTCCCTTGAAAGTTTGCTCGGAAAGCATCCTCAAGCTCTTCCCAACTTCCAATTGTGTTTTCAGGAAGGCTTTTAAGCCAATGCCGGGCTAGCCCTTTAAGCTTAAGGGGTAAATATTTTATGGCGTGGAGATCATCTCCTCTAGCCATGTGTATGTGGAGGATATAATCCTTGATCCAGACTCCAGGGTCTGTTGTTCCATCATATGCCTCTATGTTTACGGGTTTGAATCCCTCTGGAAATTCATAGTCCAGGACCTCATTGGTGAAACATAGGGGGTGTGCGGCGCCCCTGTATTTGGGTGTGCCGGATTCTGATGATGGCTTTATTGCATTGCTTACGAGAGCTTGCTTTCTTGGCCCATAAATGGACCTAACTGGGCCATGATGCGAATCCTTAGGTGGGTCGCATGCCGATTTAAGTGCGGTGCCGCTTGCCGCTTTATGGGGTCGTCTATCCGACCGTGTGGCTTTCTTATTTTTTGAATGCGAGGGCTCTAGGGCCTCTTCATCGAATTCAGGCAGTAGCTTTCTTTTCGGATAGCTTTTAGTGCGGCGACCATCGCCGTATTTATCTGCGGTATTGATTACTTTGCTCCATCTAATCCGGAGTGCATCTTCCGCTGTTTTAGCTTCCGCTTCTGCTTTTTCAGGCTGCGTGCAGTTGCAACGAGCCTCTCGTGGAGATTCTTCTGCTCCATGGGTTTATCCGGCATGAGTTCGTCCGGAATGCCGTTTTCGCCGGAGGAGGGATGTTCGGTTTCTCTATCCGTGTTGCCCTGTTCGGACGGTTGCTCTAAGGCGTGCTCGTCGTCTACCGGCTGGTCCTGCTCTATGGCTAGGTTTTTGTCGAGGCGGGGCTTGGGTCGGCGTTTACGCCGACGCTTTGATTGCTTTTCGAGGGGTCGATCTCCCGTTCCATCCCCTTTTTCCTCGTTGTCGCTTCCTTTAGGGGTATCCACCATGTATACATCGTGAGATGAGGTGGCTGTCCAATGCCCTATGGGCGTTGGTTCATCGGTATCTCCTGCATCGTCATCCATGCTGTCGATGTCTCTGGAGTCAAAGTTGAGCACGTCGTTTAAATTGTCGACAGTGGCTACCAAGTGGGTGGTGGGTGGGCTTTGAATTTCTTCATCGTCCATATCCCATCCTCGCTGACCGCAGTTCGGCCAGGGCTCTCCTGATAAAGAGAGAGACTTGAGAGAATTCAGGATATCGCAAAAAGGCGAGTGCTGAAAGATGTCCGCGGCGGTGAACTCCATTATTGGCGCCCAATCGGATTCGATCGGCAGGGGCGCGGGGGGTTCGGAGTCCGGAGAGGAGTCCGGATCCTCGGAGTCGTGAGTCACGCAGAGTGTGGGGCCGGCGTTCGGCTCGATCGCCTTTGAGATCGCAGCCCCCGAGGTGACGTGCAACCGCTCATCATCGATTGACACAACTGGCTCCAAATTAAGGGTCAGAGCTAGTGCGTTTGCGGCCTTCGGGATACTGTTCGGTGACAGAGCTAGATCATGCCCCGCGAGACAGTGAGGCGCTCTTGGTTGTGGCTCGAATCCGTCGAAGATCAAATCTCCGCGGATGTCTGCCATGTAGTTTAGGCTTCCAAACCTGACTTGATGGCCAGGGGCGTAGCTTTCGATCTGCTCCAGGTGGCCAAGCGAATTGGCCCGCAGTGCGAAGCCGCCGAAGACGAAGATCTGTCCAGGGAGAAAAGTCTCACCCTGGACCGCATCGTTGTTGATGATCAAAGGAGCCATCGGGCCTAAAGGCGACGACACAGAGGAACTCTCAATGAAAGCACCAATGTCGGTGTCAAAACCGGCGGATCTCGGGTAGGGGGTCCCGAACTGTGCGTCAAGGCCGGATGGTAACAGGAGACAAGGGACACGATGTTTTTACCCAGGTTCGGGCCCTCTCGATGGAGGTAATACCCTACTCCTGCTTGATTAATATTGATGATATGGGTATTACAAGAGTAGATGTACCACGAGATCAAGGAGGCTAAACCCTAGAAGCTAGCCTATGGTATGATTGTTGTATATGGAGTTGATATCCTACGGACTACAACCCTCCGGTTTATATAGACACCGGATAGGGTTAGGGTTACACAGAGTCGGTTACAATGGGAGGAGATCTTGAATATCCGCATCGCCAAGCTTGCCTTCCACGCCAAGGAAAATCCCATCCGGACACGGGACGAAGTCTTCAATCTTGTATCTTCATAGTCCAGGAATCCGGCTGAAGGTATAGTTCGGCTATCCGAACACCCCCTAATCCAGGACTCACTCAATGAGCATAAGGAGATGTCACTTTATGATTTCTGTCGGATTTGTTTAATCCCTTTTGAGGGCAAGACAGAAGAACCACATCATGATGATATGGCTGGATTTATTGATACTATCACTGTAGGAGAAACTAGGAAGGTTTCCGATGCACGAATCACTAGCATACATTTTCCTGTTTTACATTACTTTGCATTATTTGCTAGTCGTTGTTTAATTGGACGCAGAAACAGTGGAAACCTTAGCATCCCTAATATAATTATTCTACACCACGGTTTATACAATGATAACACTTTTAGTATGGGCGGTATTATTGCTAGACGGTTAAGTATGAACCGTACTAAGGGTCCCATCTTTGGAGGCGTCTACACCACACGCCTAGCTGCACATTTTAACATACCTATTAGGCATGCTGAGAAGGAAGAAAAGGTGTTGCCCCGTGTTTATCTAGATCATAAAAGTATGGTGGCACATGATTTTATTGTTAAGAATAGGGCAGGAGAGCTTAAATATCAATTGTTCTTTAACAAACATCATCCTGAGACTATTATCCTGCCTGCTCCTTCTTTGTTTAATTTTGTAGGACCCTACCTCGTTACGTGGGCTGCCGTCCAAGCTTACAAGAATCCAGCACCAGCCCCGGAACAGGAACCACAAGATGAACCTCCACGACAATCCGTTTATTCTTGGGATCCAGAGATGACTGTCAGCCAGTGGCAGTCAGAGTCTTCTTCTTCATCACAGTATGATCCCAATTATTCTTCCTCATCACAGTACGACCCCAACAATTATTATTATGGATATCCGCCAGGCCAGCCGTGGCCATAGACCAACTTAGGCAAAAAGCCTAAGGTTGGGGGAGTACGTATTTCTCACCGACATTACATTTATGTTCACACACACATTGCTAGATGTCGGTGCTCATACTTTTTCACTGTAATATCCATGCCAGTTTATTTTCTTTTTCCTGCTTTCTTCTTGTGTGTTTGCTAAAACTTAACAAAAAACAAAAAATTAGTAGTAGTTTATTTTTCTGCTGTAGTAGTAATAATTAAAAAGAAAACCCAAAAATATTTCCCGTTCTTCTTCTGCTTGTTGGGAGCTTTCCCGTGTAAATAGTTTTATTTCTTTTATTTTCTTTGGGGGTCAGTAGGAGAAGACCATAATTAAATTGTTGAAGTGGCTCTTATATGCATTATTGTTGAATTAACCCAGAGCCCATATTGCCTTGTCTTCTCCTGTTTATCGAATGCTCGCAGATTCCAGCTTAGTCCAATGCATGTGCACTATTATTATTATTCACACCGTTCGGTCGTGCAAGTGAAAGGCAATTATGATGATATATGATGGACTGACTAAGATGAGAAAAGCTGGTATGAACTCGACCTCTTTTGTTTTTGTACATATGATGAGTCACTCGTTCTTGATTCAGCTTATTATGAATAAACATGTTTGCAATGACAATTAGAGATCATAGTTGCTTGTGCCATGCTTGATTAGCTATGAGTTATAATGGTTTACCTTGTGAACCAACATGCTATTGAGATGATTATGATGTGGTATGATGGGGTGGTATCCTCCTTCGAATGATTTAAGGTACTTGACTTGGCACATGTTCACGCATGTAGTTGAAACAAAATCAACATAGCCTTCACGATATTTATGTTCATGGTGGATTATATCCTACTCATGCTTGCATCCAATGTTTATTAATTTTAATGCATGTACATGGCTACTGTTGCTCTCTAGTTGGTCGCTTCCCAGTCTTTTGCTAGCCTTCACTTGTACTAAGCGGGAATACTGCTTGTGCATCCAATCCCTTAAACCCCAAAGTTATTCCAGATGAGTCCACTATACCTTCCTATATGCGGTATCTACCCGCCGTTCCAAGTAAATTTGTATGTGCCAAACTCTAAACCTTCAAATAAACATTCTGTTTTGTATGTTCGAATAGCTCATGTATCAACCAAGGTTTTCCTTATCTTCCGTGTTAGGTGGGTTATTCTCAAGAGGAGTGGACTCCGCTCCTCACTCACAAGAAAATGGCTGGTCACCGGGATGCCCAGTCCCATGCTTTATGCAAACTAAATCAAAATTAATTGCAAACAAAACTCCCCCTGGGACCTGATGTATGTTGGAGGCACTCGTTGTTTCGAGCAAGCCATGGATTGATGCTTGTTGGTGGAGGGGGAGTATAAACTTTACCATTCTGTTTGGGAACCGCCTATAATGTGTTTAGCATGGAAGATATCACCATCTCTTAGTTGTTATGTTGACAATGAAAGTATACCGCTCAAAATACAATTTATCTCTATTTCAAAACTGAGCTCTGGCACCTCTACAAATCCCTGCTTCCCTCTGCGAAGGGCCTATATGTTGGAAATATGCCCTAGAAGCAATAATAAATTAGTTATTATTATATTTCCTTGTTCATGATAATCATTTATTATCCATGCTAGAATTGTATTGATAGGAAACTCAGATACATGTGTGGATACATAGACAACACCATGTCCCTAGTAAGCCTCTAGTTGACTAGCTCGTTGATCAATAGATGGTTACGATTTCCTGACCATGGACATTCGATGTCGTTGATGACGGGATCACATCATTAGGAGAATGATGTGATGGACAAGACCCAATCCTAAGCCTAGCACAAGATCGTGTAGTTCGTATGCTAAAGCTTTTCTAATGTCAAGTATCATTTCCTTAGACCATGAGATTGTGCAACTCCCGGATACCGTAGGAATGCTTTGGGTGTACCAAACGTCACAAGCAACTGGGTGGCTATAAAGGTGCACTGCGGGTATCTCCGAAAGTGTCTGTTGGGTTGGCATGAATCGAGACTGGGATTTGTCACTCTGTGTAACGGAGAGGTATCTCTGGGCCCACTCAGTAGGACATCATCATAATGTGCACAATGTGACCAAGGAGTTGATCACGGGATGATGTGTTACGGAACGAGTAAAGAGACTTGCCGGTAACGAGATTGAACGAGGTATCGGGATACCGATGATCGAATCTCGGGCAAGTATCGTACCGATAGACAAAGGGAATTGTATACGGGATTGATTAAATCCTCGACATCGTGGTTCATCCGATGAGATCATCGTGGAACATGTGGGAGCCAACATGGGTATCCAGATCCCGCTGTTGGTTATTGACCGGAGAGTCGTCTCGGTCATGTCTGCGTGTCTCCCAAACCCGTAGGGTCTACACACTTAAGGTTTGGTGACGCTAGGGTTGTAGAGATATTAGTATGCGGTAACCCGAAAGTTGTTCGGAGTCCCGGATGAGATCCCGGACATCACGAGGAGTTCCGGAATGGTCCGGAGGTGAAGATTTATATATAGGAAGTCCAGTTTTGGCCATCGGGGAAGTTTCGAGGTAATCGGTATTGTACCGGGACCACCGGAAGGGTCCGGGGGTCCACCGGGTGGGGCCACCTATCTCGGAGGGCCCCATTGGCTGAAGTGGGAGGGGAACCAGCCCCTGGTGGGCTAGTGTGCCCCACATGGGCCTCCCCCTACGCCTACGGTTGGAAACCCTAGGGCTGGGGGCGCCCCACCTGACTTGGGGGGCAAGTCCCCCCCCCTTGGCCACCGCCCCCCTTGGAGATTGGATCTCCTAGGGTCGGCGCCCCCCTAGGGGTCCTATATATAGTCGGGGGAGGGAGGGCAGCCGCACCCAAGTCCCTGGCGCCTCCCTCTCCCTCCGTGACACCTCTCCCTCTCGTTGGTGCTTGGCGAAGCCCTGCCGAGATCCCGCTGCTTCCACCACCACGCCGTCGTGCTGCTGGATCTCCATCAACCTCTCCTCTCCCCTTGCTGGATCAAGAAGGAGGAGACGTCTCTCCGTTCCGTACGTGTGTTGAACGCGGAGGTGCCGTCCGTTCGGTGCTAGGATCATCGGTGATTTGGATCACGACGAGTACGACTCCATCAACCCCATTCTCTTGAACGCTTCCTCTTAGTGATCATCGGTGATTTGGATCACGACGAGTACGAATCCATCAACCCCGTTCTCTTGAACGCTTCTGCTTAGCGATCTTCAAGGGTATGAAGATGCACTCCCTCTCTCTCGTTGCTAGTATCTCCTAGATTGATCTTGGTGACACGTAGGAAAATTTTGAATTATTGCTACAATCCCCAACAGTGGCATCATGAGCTAGGTCTATGCGTAGATTCTATGCACGAGTAGAACACAAAGTAGTTGTGGGCGATGATTTGTTCAATTTGCTTGCCGTTACTAGTCTTATCTTGATTCGGCGGCATTGTGGGATGAAGCGGCCCGGACCGACCTTACACGTACACTTATGTGAGACTGGTTCCACCGACTGACATGCACTTGATGCATAAGGTGGCTGGCGGGTGTGTGTCTCTCCCACTTTAGTCGGATCGGATTCGATGAAAAGGGTCCTTATGAAGGGTAAATAGCAACTGGCATATCACCGTTGTGGTTTTGCATAGGTAAGAAACGTTCTTGCTAGAAACCCATAGCAGCCACGTAAAACATGCAACAACAATTAGAGGATGTCTAACTTGTTTTTGCAGGGTTTGCTTTGTGATGTGATATGGCCAAAAGGATGTGATGAATGATATATGTGATGTATGAGATTGATCATGTTCTTGTAATAGGAATCACGACTTGCATGTCGATGAGTATGACAACCGACAGGAGCCATAGGAGTTGTCTTAATTTATTTATGACCTGCGTGTCAACATAAACGTCATGTAATTACTTTACTTTATTGCTAACCGTTAGCCATAGTAGTAGAAGTAATAGTTGACGAGGCAACTTCATGAAGACACAATGATGGATATCATGATGATGGAGATCATGGTGTCATGCCGGTGACGAAGGTGATCATGCCGCGCCTCGAAGATGGAGATCAAAGGCGCAAGATGATATTGGCCATATCATGTCACTTTATGATTTGCATGTGATGTTTGTCATGTTTTTACATCTTATTTGCTTAGAATGACGGTAGCATAAATAAGATGATCCCTCATTAAAATATCAAGGATTGTGTTCCCCCTAACTGTGCACCGTTGCTAAGGTCCGTTGTTCCGAAGCACCACGTGATGATCGGGTGTGATAGGTTCTAACATTCGCATACAACGGGTGTAAGCCAGGTTTACACACGCAATACACTTAGGTTAACTTGACGAGCCTAGCATGTACAGACATGGCCTCGGAACACGGAAGACCGAAAGGTCGAACATGACTCGTATAGTGGATACGATCAACATGAAGATGTTCACCGATGATGAGTAGTCCGTCTCACGTGATGATCGGACACGGCCTAGTTGACTCGGATCATGTATCACTTAGATGACTAGAGGGATGTCTATCTAAGTGGGAGTTCATTGAATAATTTGATTAGATGAACTTAATTATCATGAACATAGTCAAAAGGTCTTTGCAAATTATGTCATAACTCACGCTTTGGTTCTACTGTTTTAGATATGTTCCTAGAGAAAAATTTAGTTGAGAGTTGACAGTAGCAATTATGCGGACTGGGTCCGTGAACTGAGGATTGTCCTCATTGCTGCATAGAAGGGCTATGTCCTTAATGCACCGCTCAGTGTGTTGAACCTCGAGCATCGTCTGTAGATGATGGGAAACATCTGACATACACGTTTTGATGACTACGTGATAGTTCAGTGCGTAATACTAACGGTTTAGAATTGTGGCACCAAAGACGTTTTTGAAACGTCGCAGAACATATGAGATGTTCCAAAGACTGAAATTGGGATTTCAGACTAATGCCCACGTCAAGAGGTATGAGACCTCTGACAAGTTTCTTAAGCCTGCAAACTAAGGGAGTAAAGCTCAATCGTTGAGCATGTGCTCAGATTGTCCGAGTACTACAATCGCTTGAATCGAGTGGGAGTTAATCTTCCAGATGAGATAGTGATAGTTCTCCATAGTCACTGCCACCAAGCTATTAGAGCTTAGTGATGAACTATAACATATCAGGGATAGACATGATGATCCTTGAGCAATTCGCGATGTTTGACACCGTGAAAGTAGAAATCAAGTAGGAGCATCAATTGTTGATGGTTAGTAAAACCACTAGTTTCAAGAAGGGCAAGGGAAAGAAGGGATGCTTCATGAGACAGCAAATCAGTTGCTGCTCTAGTGAAGAAACCCAAGGTTGAACCGAACCCGAGACTAAGTGCTTCTATAATGAGGGGAACGGTCACTGAAGCAGAACTACCCTAGATACTTGGTAGATGAGAAGGCTGGCAAGGTCGACAGAAGTATTTTGAATATACATTATATTATTGTGTACTTTACTAGTACTCCTAATAGCACCAGGGTAATAAATACTGGTTCGGTTGCTAAGTGTTAGTAACTCGAAATAAAAGGCTATGGAGACTAGCTAAAGGTGAGATGATGATATGTTGGAAGTGTTTCCAAGGTTGATGTGATCAAACATCGCACGCTCCCTCTACCATCGAGATTGGTGTTAAACCTAAATAATTGTTATTTGGTGTTTGCGTTGAGCATAGACATGATTGGATTATGTTTATCGCCATATGGTTATTCATTTAAGGAGAATAATGGTTACTCTGTTTACTTGAATAATACCTTCAATGGTCTTGCACCTAAAATAAATGGTTTATTGAATCTCGATCGTAGTGATACACATGTTCATACCAAAAGATATAAGATAGTAATGATAGTACCACATACTTGTGGCACTGCCATTTTGAGTCATGTTGGTATAAAACGCATGAAGAAGCTCCATGTTGATGGATCTTTGGACTCACTCATTTTGAAAAGATTGAGACATGCGAACCATGTCTATTGGTAGATATGCATGAAGAAACTCCATGCAGATGGATTGTGTGGACTCACTTGATTTTGAATCACTTGAGACATGCAAATCATACCACATGGGCAAGATGACTGAAAGGCCTCATTTTTAGTAAGATGGAACAAGAAAGTGACTTGTTGGAAGTATTACATTTTGATGTGTGCAGTCCAATGAGTGCTGAGGCACGCAGTGGATATCGTTATGTTCTTACTTCACAGATGATTTGAGTAGATGCTGAGTATATTTACTTGATGAAACACAAGTCTGAATTATTGAAAGGTTCAAGTAATTGCAGAATGAAGTTGAAGATCGTCGTGACAAGATGATAAAATGTCTATGATACGATCATAGAGATGAATATCTGAGTTACGAGTTTGGCACGCAATTAAGACATTGTGGAAATTGTTTCACAACTAATACTGCCTGGACCACCATAGTGTGATGGTGTGTCCGAACATCACGACTGCACCCTATTGGATATGGTGCATACGATGATTTCTCTTATCAAATTACCACTATCATTTATGGGTTAGGCATTAGAGACAACCGCACTCACTTTAAATAGGGCACCACACAATTCCGTTGAGACGACACCGTATGAACTATGGTTTAGAGAAACCTAAGCTGTCGTTTCTTAAAAGTTTGGGTCTGCGACGCTTATGTAAAAAAGGTTTCATGCAGATAAGCTTGAACCCAAAGCGGATAAATGCATCTTCATAGAATACCCAAAACAGTTGGGTATACCTCCTATTTCAGATCCGGAAGCAAAAGTGATTGTTTCTAGAAACGGGTCCTTTCTCGAGGAAAAGTTTCTCTAGAAAGAATTGAGTGGGAGGATGGTGGAGACTTGATGAGGTTATTGAACCGTCACTTCAACTAGTGTGTAGCAGGGCACAGGAAGTTGTTCCTATGGCACCTACACCAATTGAAGTGGAAGCTTATGATAGTGATCATGAAACTTCGGATCAAGTCACTACCAAACCTCATAGGTCGACAAGGATGTGTACTACTTCAGAGTGGTACGTAATCCTGTCTTGGAAGTCATGTTGCTAGACAACAATGAACCTACGAGCTATGGAGAAGCGATGGTGGGCCTGGATTCCAACGAATGGCTCGAGGCCATAAAATCCGAGAGAGGATCCATGTATAAAACAAAGTGTAGACTTTGAAAGAACTACTTGATGGTCGTAAGGCTGTTAGGTGCAGATGGATTTTAAAAGGAAGACAGACAATGATGGTAAGTGTCACCATTAAGAAAGCTCGACTTGTCGTTAAGATGTTTCCCAACAAGTTCAAGGAGTTGACTACGATGATACTTTCTCACTCGTAGTGATGCTAAGAGTCTGTTGGAATTATGTTAGCAGTTACTGCATTATTTATGAAATCGTGCAGATAGGATGTCAAAACATTGTTTCCTCGACATTTTTTTTGAGGAAAGGTTGTATGTGATACAACAGAAGGTTTTGTCAATCCTGAAAGATGCTAAGAAGTATGCAAAGCTCCAGCAATCCTTCTAAGGATTGGAGTAAGCATCTCGGAGTTGGAATGTACACTTTGATGAGATGATCAAATATTTTGGGTTTATACAAAGTTTATGAGAAACTTGTATTTCCAAAGAAGTGAGTGGGAGCACTATAGAATTTTTGATGAGTATATGTTGTTAGCATATTGTTGATCAGAAATGATGTAGAATTTATGGAAAGCATGCAGGGTTATTTTGTTGGGGAACGTAGTAATTTCAAAAAAATTCCTACGCACACGCAAGATCATGGTGATGCACAACAACGAGAGGGGAGAGTGTTGTCTACGTACCCTCGTAGACCGGAAGCGGAAGCGTTATAACAACGCGGTTGATGTAGTCGTACGTCTTCACGGCCCGACTGATCAAGCACCGAAACTACGGCACCTCTGAGTTTTTGCACACGTTCAGCTCGATGACGATCCCCGGACTCTGATCCAGCAAAGTGCCGGGGATGAGTTCCGTCAGCACGACGGCGTGGTGACGATCTTGATGTTCTACCGTCGCAGGGCTTCGCCTAAGCACCGCTACAATATTATCGAGGATTATGGTGGAGGGGGGCACCGCACACGGCTAAGAGATCAATGATCAATTGATGTGTCTATGGGGTGCCCCTGCCCTCGTATATAAAGGAGCAAGGGAGGGAGGCGGCCGGCCTAGCAGGAGGGCGCGCCAAGGGGGGAGTCCTACTCCCACCGGGAGTAGAACTCCTCCTTCCCTTGTTGGAGTAGGAGAGAAGGAAAGAGGGGGAGAGGAACAAGGAAAAGTGGGCTGCACCCCTTGTCCAATTCGGACCAGAGGGGGGGCGCGCGCCTCCTTCCTTTTGGCCTCTCTCCTCTATTCCCGTATGGCCCAATAAGGCCCATATACTCCCCGGCGAATTCCCATAACTCTTCGGTACTCCGAAAAATACCCGAATCACTCGGAACCTTTCTGATGTCCGAATATAGTCATCCAATATATCGATCTTTATGTCTCGACCATTTCGAGACTCCTCGTCATGTCCCTGATCTCATCCGGGACTCCGAACTCCTTCGATACATCAAAACTCATAAACTCATAATATAACTGTCATCGAAACCTTAAGTGTGCGGACCCTACGGGTTCGAGAACAATGTAGACATGACCGAGACACGTCTCCGGTCAATAACCAATAGCGGAACCTGATGCTCATATTGGCTCCCACATATTCTACAAAGATCTTTATCGGTCAGACCGCATAACAACATACGTTGTTCCCTTTGTCATCGGTATGTTACTTGCCCGAGATTCGATCATCGGTATCTCAATACCTAGTTCAATCTCGTTACCGGCAAGTCTCTTTACTCGTTCCGTAATACATCATCCCGCAACTAACTCATTAGTTGCAATGCTTGCAAGGCTTTAGGTGATGTGCATTACCGAGAGGGCCCAGAGATACCTCTCCGACAATCGGAGTGACAAATCCTAATCTCGAAATACGCCAACCCAACAAGTACCTTCGGAGACACCTGTAGAGCACCTTTATAATCACCCAGTTACGTTGTGACATTTGGTAGCACACAAAGTGTTCCTCTGGTAAACGGGAGTTGCATAATCTCATAGTCATAGGAACATGTATAAGTCATGAAGAAAGCAATAGCAACAAACTAAACGATCAAGTGATATGCTAACGGAATGGGTCAAGTCAATCACATCATTCTCCTAATGATGTGATCCCGTTAATCAAATGACAACTCATGTCTATGGTTAGGAAACATAACAATCTTTGATCAACGAGCTAGTCAAGTAGAGGCATACTAGTGACACTCTGTTTGTCTATGTATTCACACATGTATTATGTTTCCGGTTAATACAATTCTAGAATGAATAATAAACATTTATCATGATATAAGGAAATAAATAATAACTTTATTATTGCCTCTAGGGCATATTTCCTTCAGTCTCCCACTTGCACTAGAGTCAATAATCTAGTTCACATCGCCATGTGATTTAACATCAATAGTTCACATCACCATGTGATTAACACCCATAGTTCACATCGACATGTGACCTATACCCAAAGGGTTTACTAGAGTCAATAATCTAGTTCACATCATTTATGTGATTAACACCCAAAGAGTACTAAGGTGTGATCATGTTTTGCTTATGAGATAATTTTAGTCAACGGGTCTGTCACATACAGATCCGTAAGTATTTTGCGAATTCTATGTCTACAATGCTCTGCACAGAGCTACTCTAGCTAATTGCTCCCACTTTTAATATGTATCCAGATTGAGATTTAGAGTCATCCAGATCTGTGTCAAAACTTGCATCGACGTAACTTTTTACGACGAACCTTTTGTCACCTCCATAATCGAGAAATATTTCCTTATTCCACTAAGGATAATTTTGACCAACGTCCAGTGATCTACTCTTAGATCACTATTGTACTCCCTTGCTTAACACAGTGTAGGGTATACAAATCACTATTGTACTCCTTTGCCAAACTCAGCAGGGTATACAATAGGTCTGGTACACAGCATGGCATACTTTATAGAACCTATGGCTGAGGCATAAGGAATGACTTCATTCTCTCTCTATCTTTCCGTGGTCGGGTTTTGAGTCTTACTCAACTTCACACCTTGTAACACAGGCAAGAACTCTTCTTTCTCTGTTCCATTTTGAACTACTCAAAATCTTGTCAAGGTATTGTACTCATTGAAAAACTTATCAAGCGTCTGATCTATCTCTATGATGCTCAATATGTAAGCAACTCACCGGCTTTTCTTTGAAAAACTCCTTTCAAAACATTCCTTTATGCTTTGCAGAATAATTCTACATTATCTCCGGATCAACAATATGTCATTCACATATACTATCAGAATGTTGTAGTGCTCCCACTCACTTTCTGTAAATACAGGCTCACCGCAAGTCTGTATAAAACATATGCTTTGATCAACTTATCAAAGCGTATATTCCAACTCCGAGATGCTTGCACCAGTCCATAGATGGATCGGTGGAGCTGCATATTGTAGTACCTTTAGGATTGACAAAACCTTCTGGTTGCATCATATACAACTCTTCTTTAAAAAATCCTTAGGAATGCAAGTTTTTTATCCATTTGCAGATTTCATAAAATGCGGCAATAGCTAACATGATTCGGACAGACTTAAGCATAGATACGAGTGAGAAACTCTCATCATAGTCAACACCTTGAACTTGTCAAAAACCTTTTTGCGACAATTCTAGCTTTGTAAGTAACACTACTATCAGTGTCCGTCTTCCTCTTGAAGATCCATTTAATATCAATGGCTCGCTGATCATTGGGAAAGTCATACTTTGTTTTCATACATGGATCTCATCTCAGATTTCATGGCCTCAAGCCATTTCGCGGAATCTCTCAAGCCATTTCGCGGAATCTGGGTGTAACACCTCGGATGTAACTTTCCCTATTTGTACTCCAACTCTTGCCGTTTCCGGCGTTAAGTTATTTTATTTTCTCGGGTTCGGGTCTTTGTCTCCGTTTGTTGTTATCGTTGTCATGCATCTCATATCATGTCATCATGTGCATTGCATTTGCATACGTGTTCATCTCATGCATTCGAGCATTTTCCCCGTTGTCCGTTTTGCATTCCGGCGCTTCGTTCTCCTCCGGTGGTCATTTCTAGCTTTCTTTCGTGTGTGGGGATTAAACATTTCCGTATTGGACCGAGACTTGCCAAGCGGACTTGGTTTACTAACGGTAGACCGCCTGTCAAGTTTCGTATCATTTGGACTTCGTGTGATACTCCAACGGTTAACCGAGGGACCGAAAGGCCTCGTGTGTGTTGCAGCCCAACACCCCTCCAATTTGGCCCAAAACCCACCTAACTCTACTCCATCATCTAGAGTGTTAGATCACGATCGCGTGGCCGAAAACCGCACCTCATTTGGACTCTCCTAGCTCCCCCTATGCCTATATATACACCCCCCATTCCAAATTCGCGGATCCTCTCCCCCAAACCCTTAAAAAAAAGATCTCCGCCGCCGCCGGACAACGTCCGCGCCGAGCCGGACGTGTCCGGATCCGCCACCGCCGCCACATGGCGCTCCCGGGTTCGCCGCCGCCACCGCGCCCTGCGCCCCACATCGCCGACCCCGCCGCCGGCCCGCAGGCCCGTGCGGGGCCCTCCCGGCCCGCATCGCCCCGCCTCCTCTCGCCCGAAGCCGCCGCCCTCCTCTTCGCGCCGGGCCGCCCGAGGCGACCGTAGCCGCCGCGCGCCGCTCGCCGCCGGCTGGCCGCAGCCCGCCGCGCCGCCCTGGTCCGGCGCCGCCCGACGCCACCAACCGCCACCGGTGTCGCCGCGCCCGCCGCCTCGGCGTCCGTGCCCGCCGGCGCCGCCTCCTTGCCGCCTCCTCGTCGCCCCAGCCTTGTCCGAGCTCCTCCAGCGAGCTCCAAGCCCCTCCGACCATCCTCGAAGTCCGTGCATGAACAGTAACTCCGGCTGGATCTAGATCTGGATCTGAGATGGTTGACTTTTTGCCCGAAACCCTAACCCATGTGCTCCTGTTCATCGCATCATAACTTTGCATCCGTAACTCCATTTTTGGCATATAGCATATCAAAATGTTCACCTCAGAGAGTACATCATTTCATTCCATTGCATCATTTTCATTTGAGCTCATCTTGATTCCCGAAATGCTGTTAGAAGAGGGCTACTTGAGTTAATTGTCAAATCTGCTACTTCATCTTAGACATTTGTCATTTTTGCCATGATTATTGTGTGCATGATATGCCCGTGAGTTCTACATATGTTTTGTTAAGGGTTTTGTCATCTCTCCAGAGGTGCAACCCATGTATTTTTAGGATATGTGTGGTGACTTGTGCAAGCTTGCAAAGTGAGGCACCCGGTAAATCTGTTTTCAGGGACTTAGTGATTTCACTAAGTCCTGGAGCTGTTTATCTCATGATGCCATATGTTCTTGTTGTTTCCTAGTGATCCGTGCCTCTTTTGAGGATGATCAGTAAGCGAGTTTTGTTAATATTGTAGTGCTCTATCCATCCATGTCTTTGTTTGCAATTATGGAGCACCCTAGCTTGAGTCAATCGAGCTCTACTTTTGCTACTTTGTGAATCTGGGCAGATTGTAAACTTGTTTGCAATTTTGCCGGTGATGTTGTAGTTGATCCGTGCATGCTATGCTATTGTTCTTGCCATGTCTAGCTTGCATTTTGTGCCTTCTAGATGGGTGTATGCTTGCCTTGCCATGACTTGCACCGTAGTGAGTGCATCGAGCTCATAAACATGCCTACTTGAGTTATATTTCAGCATGTGCCAGTTTTCACTAAGTCCGAAAACTGATTATGTTTTTGCTATGTTCGTGTGCTTGTTAGTATATTTTGTGATCCCTTTTGGCTCAAGGTCACTAAGGGACTTTTGTTAAGCTCTTTGAGTAGCTCCATGCGATGCTTTACTTTGCCATGATCAGGTCCTGTAGTATGTAGTTTTATTGCTCCGAAGAGGGCTACCTGATCTGAAATTCCAGACAAGTGTTGATTTCACTAAGTCTTAGATCTGTTCGTCATATGCATTTTTTCCATGCTTGTTTGAACCTATTAATGGATGAATTGGCCGTAGCTCAGTGCTAGACTTTTGTTAAGCATCTTGTGTGCATCCCTGCCATGTATTTTGTTGTCATGTTTGGGTGCTGTAGCATGTTCATTTCGTTGCATTTAGATGCCTACTTGCTGTAAATCGCAGACCGGTGTCATATTTGAATCACTTGCCATTTTCAAACCGTAACTCCGTTTCCGGTGATCTTTATATCGTTTTCAAGCGATTTCATCTCATCTTTCCATTGGCACACTTGGTTTTCCAAGTTGAGGCCAGGTTCATGCATTCCCTTACATATCTTGCATTTTGCATCCCGCATCGCATCCCGCATAGCATATCATCATTGCATCATATTGCTTGATCCTTGCACGTGGTTGATTGTATCCTTGTTGCTTGTTTGTCTTGTTTGGGTAGAGCCGGGAGACGAGTTCGCTAACAAGGAGCCCGTTGAGTTTGCTTTCGAGGATCCAGTCAACTCTGACAACTGTGCAGGCAAGATGATCATACCCTCGAAATCACTACTATCTTTGTTATGCTAGTTTGCTCGCTCTTTTGCTATGCCATTGCTACGATGCCTACCACTTGCTTGCAAGCCTCCCAAATTTCCATGTCAAACCTCTAACCCACCATTGTCCTAGCAAACCGTTGATTGGCTATGTTACCGCTTTGCTCAGCCCCTCTTATAGCGTTGCTAGTTGCAGGTGAACATTGGAGGCCGTTCCTTGTTGGAACATTTATTTACTTGTTGCGATATCATTATATTATCTTGCTATCTTAATGCATCTATATACTTGGTAAAGGGTGGAAGGCTTGGCCTCTCGCCTAGTGTTTTGTTCCACTCTTGCCACCCTAGTTTCCGTCATATCGGTGTTATGTTCCCGGATTTTGCGTTCCTTACGCGGTTGGGTTATAATGGGAACCCCTTGATATTTTGCCTTGATTAAAGCTTTTCCAGCAATGCCCAACATTGGTCTTACCCTTTGCCACCTAGCCTCTTTTTCCCTCGGGTTTCCGGAGCCCGCGGGTCATCTTATTTTAAACCCCCCCGGGCCAGTGCTCCTCTGAGTGTTGGTCCGACCGAGTAGACTGCGGGGCCACCTCGGGGCAACTTGAGGGTTGGTTTTACTCGTAGGATGTCTCATCTGAGTGTGCCCTGAGAAAGAGATATGTGCAGCTCCTATCGGGATTTGTCGGCACATTCGGGCGGTGTTGCTGGTCTTGTTTTAACCTGTCGAAGTGTCTTGAGTTACCGAGATACCGAGTCTGATCGGAACGTCTTGGGAGGAGGTCTATTCCTTCGTTGACCGTGAGAGCTTGTCATGGGCTAAGTTGGGACTCCCCTGCAGGGATTGAACTTTCGAAAGCCGTGCCCGCGGTTATGGGCAGATGGGAATTTGTTAATGTCCGGTTGTAGATAACTTGAACCTTAATTAAATTAAAATGAATCAACTGAGTGTGTTACGTGATGGCCTCTTCTCGGCGGAGTCCGGGAAGTGGACACGGTGTTGGAGTAATGTTTTCGCAGGTTGCTCTCTAGTTTCTCGCTCGCGCTTTGCCTCCTCTTCTCGCTCTCTTTTGCGAATAAGTTAGCCACCATATTTGCTAGTCGCTTGCTGCTGCTCCACTCATATTTTACCTTGCCATACCTATAGCTTAAATAGTCTTGATCGCGAGGGTGCGAGATTGCTGAGTCCCTGTGGCTCACAGATTACTATTACACCAGATGCAGGGCCTGATGATTCCGCTCCAGGAGACGCGTATGAGCTCAAGTGGGAGTTCGACGAAGACTCTCAACGTTACTATGTTTCCTTTCCCCATGATTAGTAGTGGTGCCCAGTTGGGGGTGATTGGGACCGGTGTCGCATGTTGGGTTCTCTTTTATTTTGGCGCCGTAGTCGGGCCATGAGTGTTTGGTTGATGTAATGTTATTTATGCACTTGATTGACGTGGCGAGTGTAAGCCAACTATGTTATCTCCCTTTTTATTATTATATTACATGGGATGTTTGTGAAGATTGCCTAACTTGCGACATATGCCTTCAATGCGATTATGTCTCTAAGTCGTGCCTCGACACGTGGGAGCTATAATCGCATCGAGGGTGTTATACTGGGCTCATCATCGCTTCCTCATAGTTCGTAGGCTCGTCATGGTCAAGTAACATGATCTCCAGAACAGGATTACCGTACCACTCTGGTGCGGATCTCACTCTGGTTTACCTACGAGGTTCGGTAGTAACTTGATCTGAAGTTACATGATCATCATCATTAGCTTCCTCACTAATCGGTGTAGTAGTCACAGGAACAGATTTCTGTGATGAACTACTTTCCAATAAGGGAGCAGGTAAAGTTACCTCATCAAGTTCTACTTTCCTCCCACTCACTTCTTTCAAGAGAAACTCCTTTTCTAGAAAGGATCCATTCAAAGCAACGAATATATTGCCTTTGGGTCTGTGATAGAAGGTGTACCCAACATTTTCTTTTGGGTATCCTATGTAGACGCACTTCTCCGATTTGGGTTAGAGCTTATCAGGTTGAAACTTTTTCACATAAGCATTGCAACCTCAAACTTTAAGAAACGACAGCTTAGGTTTCTTGCCAAACCATAGTTCATACGGTGTCATCTCAACGGATTTAGATAGTGCCCTATTTAACGTGAATGCAGTTGTCTCTAATGCATAACCCCAAAATGATAGTGGTAGATCGGTAAGAGACATCATAGATCGCACCATATCTAATAAAGTACGGTTATGACGTTCGGACACACCATTACACTGTGGTGTTCCAGGTGGCGTGAGTAGTGAAACTATTTCACATTGTTTTTAACTGAAGGCCAAACTCGTAACTCAAATATTTTACTTATGCGATCATATCGTAGAAACTTTTATTTTTGTTACGATGATTCTCCACTTCACTCTGAAATTCTTTGAACTTTTCAAATGTTTCAGACTTGTGTTTCATCAAGTAGATATACTCATATCTGCTCAAATCATCTGTGAAGATCAAAAAATAATGATACCTTCCACGAGCCTCAATATTCATTGGACCACATACATCAGTATGTATGATTTCCAACAAATCTGTTGCTCGCTCCATTGTTCTAGAGAACGGAGTCTTAGTCATCTTGCCGATGAGGCATGGTTCGCAAGCATCAACTGATTCATAATCAAGTGATTCCAAAAGCCCATCAGCATGGATTTTCTTCATGCGCTTTACACCAATATGACCTAAACGGCAGTGCCACAAATAAATTGCACCATCATTATTAACTTTGCATCTTTTGGTTTCAATATTATGAATATGTGTATCACTACGATCGAGATCCAACGAACCATTTTCATTGGGTGTGTAACCATATAAGGTTTTATTCATGTAAACAGAACAACAATTTATTCTCTTACTTAAATGAATAACCGTATTGCAATAAACATGATCAAATTATATTCATGCTCAACGCAAACACCAAATAACACTTATTTAGGTTCACCACTAATCCCAAAAGTATAGGGAGTGTGCGATGATGATCATATCAATCTTGGAACCACTTCCAACACACATCGTCACTTCACCCTTAACTAGTCTATGTTCATTGTGCAACTCCCGTTTCGAGTTACTACTCTTAGCAACTGAACCAGTATCAAATACCGAGGGGTTTCTACGAACACTGGTAAAATACACATCAATAATATGTATATCAAATATACCTTTGTTCACTTTGCCATCCTTCTTATCCGCCAAATACTTGGGGCAGTTCCGCTTCCAGTGACCAGTCCCTTTGCAGTAGAAGCACTTAGTCTCAGGCTTAGGACCAGACTTGGGCTTCTTCACTTGAGAAGCAACTTGCTTGCCGTTCTTCTTGAAGTTCCCCTTCTTCCCTTTGCCCTTTTCTTGAAACTAGTGGTCTTGTATACCATCAACACTTGATATTTTTCTTGATTTCTACCTTCGTCAATTTCAGCATTACGAAGAGCTTGGGAATCGTTTCCGTTATCCCTTCATATCATAGTTCATCACGAAGTTCTACTAACTTGGTGATGGTGACTAGAGAATACTATCAATCACTATTTTATCTAGAAGATTAACTTCCACTTGATTCAAGCGATTGTAGTACCCAGACAATCTGAGCACATGCTCACTGCTTGAGCTATTCTCCTCCATCTTTTAGCTATAGAACTTGTTGGAGACTTCATATCTCTCAACTCGGGTATTTGCTTGAAATATTAACTTCAACTCCTGGAACATCTCATATGGTCCATGACGTTCAAAATGTCTTTGAAGTCCCGATTCTAAGCCGTTTAAGCATGGTGCACTAAACTATCAAGTAGTCATCATATTGAGCTAGCCAAATGTTCATAACATCTGCATCTGCTCCTACAATAGGTTTGTCACCTAGCGGTGCATCAAAGACATAATTCTTCTGTGCAGCAATGAGGATAAACCTCAGATCACGGATCCAATCCGCATCATTGCTACTAACATCTTTCAACTTAGTTTTCTCTAGGAACATATCAAAAAATAAAACAGGGGAGCTAAACGCGAGCTATTGATCTACAACATAGATATGCTAATACTACCAGGACTAAGTTCATGATAAATTAAAGTTCAATTAATCATATTACTTAAGAACTCGCACTTAGAAAGACATCCCTCTAATCTTCTAAATGATCACATGATCCAAATCAACTAAACCATAACAGATCATCATGTGAAATGGAGTAGCTTTCAATGGTGAACATCAATATGTTGATCATATCTACTATATGATTCATGCTCGACCTTTCAGTCTCAGTGTTCCGAGGCCATATCTGCATATGCTAGGCTCGTCAAGTTTAACCTGAGTATTCTGCGTGTGCAAAACTGGCTTGCACCCGTTGTAGATGGACGTAGAGCTTATCACACCCGATCATCACGTGGTGTCTGGGCACGACGAACTTTGGCAACGGTGCATACTCAGGGAGAACACTTTTATCTTGAAATTTAGTGAGAGATCATCTTATAATGCTACCGTCAAACAAAGCAAGATAAGATACATAAAAGATAAACATCACATGCAATCAATATAAGTGATATGATATGGCCATCATCATCTTGTACTTGTGATCTCCATCTCCAAAGTACTGTCATGATCACCATCGTCACCGGCGCGACACCTTGATCTCCATCGTAGCATCGTTGTCGTCTCGCTAATCTTATGCTTCCACGACTATCGCTACCGCTTAGTGATAAAGTAAAGCATTACAGCGTGATTGCATTGCATACAATAAAGCGACAACCATATGGCTCCTGCCAGTTGCCGATAACTCGGTTACAAAACATGATCATCTCATACAATAAAATTTAGCATCATGTCTTGACCATATCACATCACAACATGCCCTGCAAAAACAAGTTAGACGTCCTCTACTTTGTTGTTGCAAGTTTTACGTGGCTGCTACGGGCTTAGCAAGAACCAATCTTACCTACGCATCAAAAACCACATCGATAGTTTGTCAAGTTGGTGCTGTTTTAACCTTCGCAAGGACCGGGCGTAGCCACACTCGGTTCAACTAAAGTTGGAGAAACTGACACCCGCCAGCCACCTGTGTGCAAAGCACGTCGGTAGAACCAGTCTCGCATAAGCGTACGCGTAATGTCGGTCCGGGCCGCTTCATCCAACAATACCGCCGAACCAAAGTATGACATGCTGGTAAGCAGTATGACTTATATCGCCCACAACTCACTTGTGTTCTACTCGTCCATATAACATCAACAAATAAAACCTAGGCTCGGATGCCACTGTTGGGGAATGTAGTAATTTCAAAAAAATTCCTACGCACACGCAAGATCATGGTGATGCACAGCAACGAGAGGGGAGAGTGTTGTCTACGTACCCTCATAGACCGGAAGAGGAAGCGTTATAACAACGTGGTTGATGTAGTCATACGTCTTCACGGCCTGACCGATCAAGCACCGAAACTACGGCACCTCCGAGTTTTTGCACACTTCAGCTCGATGACGATCCCCGGACTCCGATCCAGCAAAGTGTCGGGGATGAGTTCCGTCAGCACGACGGCGTGGTGAAGATCTTGATGTTCTACCGTCGCAGGGCTTCGCCTAAGCACCGCTACAATATTATCGAGGATTATGGTGGAGGCGGGCACCGCACACGGCTAAGAGATCAATGATCAATTGTTGTGTCTATGGGGTGCCCCCTGCCCCCGTATATAAAGGAGCAAGGGAGGGAGGTGGCCGGCCTAGGAGGAGGGCGCGCCAAGGGGGGAGTCCTACTCCCACCTGAGTAGGACTCCTCCTTCCCTTGTTGGAGTAGGAGAGAAGGAAAGAGGGGGAGATGAACAAGGAAAAGTGGGCTGCACCCCTTGTCCAATTCGGACCAGAGGGGGCCGCGCGCCTCCTTCCTTTTGGGCTCTCTCCTCTATTCCCGTATGGCCCAATAAGGCCCATATACTCCCCGGCGAATTCCCGTAACTCTCCGGTACTCCGAAAAATACCCGAATCACTCGGAACCTTTCCGATGTCCGAATATAATCGTCCAATATATCGATCTTTACGTCTCGACCATTTCGAGACTCCTCGTCATGTCACCAATCTCATCCGGGACTCCAAACTCCTTCGGTACATCAAAACTCATAAACTCATAATATAACTGTCATCGAAACCTTAAGCATGCGGAGCCTACGGGTTCGAGAACAATGTAGACATGACCGAGACACGTCTCCAGTCAATAACCAATAGCGTTACCTGGATGCTCATATTGGCTCCCACATATTCTACGAAGATCTTTATCGGTCAGACCGGATAACAACATACGTTGTTCCCTTTGTCATCGGTATGTTACTTGCCCGAGATTCGATCGTCGGTATCTCAATACCTAGTTCAATCTCGTTACCGGCAAGTCTCTTTACTCGTTCCGTAATACATCATCCCGTAACTAACTCATTAGTTGCAATGTTTGCAAGGCTTTAGGTGATGTGCATTACCGAGAGGGCCCAGGGATACCTCTCCGACAATTGGAGTGACAAATCCTAATCTCGAAATACGCCAACCCAACAAGTACCTTCGGAGACACCTATAGAGCACCTTTATAATCACCCAGTTACGTTGTGACGTTTGGTAGCACACAAAGTGTTCCTCTGGTAAACGGGAGTTGCATAATCTCATAGTCATAGGAACATGTATAAGTCATGAAGAAAGCAATAGCAACAAACTAAACGATCAAGTGATATGCTAACAGAATGGGTCAAGTCAATCACATCATTCTCCTAATGATGTGATCCCGTTAATCAAATGACAACTCATGTGTATGGCTAGGAAACATAACCATCTTTGATCAACGAGCTAGTCAAGTAGAGGCATACTAGTGACACTCTGTTTGTCTATGTATTCACACATGTATTATGTTTCCAGTTAATACAATTCTAGCATGAATAATAAACATTTATCATGATATAAGGAAATAAATAATAACTTTATTATTGCCTCTAGGGCATATTTCCTTCATATTTAAAAGGTGTTTTTTATTAGAAAACCTGGATTAAGCTACTTGAACATTGAGCATCAAGATCTATAAGGATAGATCAAAATCGCTTAATAGTACTTTCAAACGAACACATACCATGACAAAATTTTGAAGGAGTTCAAAAATAGATCGGCAAAGAAGGAGTTCTTGGCTGTGTTATAAGGTATGAGTATTGAGTAAAACTCAAGACCTGACCACGACAGAATAGAGAGAAAGGACGAAGGTCGTCCCCTATGCTTTAGACGTAGGCTCTAAAGTATGTAATGTTGTGTACCGCACCTGAGGCGTGCTAAGCCTTGAGTCAGTCAAGGGGTACAAGTGTGATCTAGGAATGGATCACAGGATAACGGTCAAGGTTATCCTTAGTAACTAGTGGACTAAGGAATTTTCTCGATTATGGAGGTGGTAAAAGAGTTCGTCGTAAAGGGTTACGCCGATGCAATCTTTGACACTAATCTGGATGATCCTGAGTAGTAAACCGGATTCGTATAGTAGAACAGTTATTTGGAATAGCTCCAAAAAGAGCATGGTAGCTGCATCTACAAGATGACATAGAGATTTGTAAAGCACACATGGATCTGAAAGGTTCAGATCCGTTGACTATAACATCTCTCACAAGCATAACATGATCAAACCCAAAACTCATTGAGTGTTAATCACATGGTAATGTGAACTAGATTATTGACTCTAGTAAACTCTTTGGGTGTTAGTCACATGGGGATGTGACCTTGAATGTTAATCACATAGCGATGTGAACTGGATTATTGACTCTAGTGCAAGTGGGAGACTGTTGGAAATATGCCCTAGAAGCAATAATAAATTAGTTATTATTATATTTCCTTGTTCATGATAATAATTTATTATCCATGCTAGAATCGTATTGATAGGAAACTCAGATACATGTGTGGATACATAGACAACACCATGTCCCTAGTAAGCCTCTAGTTGACTAGCTCGTTGATCAATAGATGGTTACGGTTTCCTGACCATGGACATTGGATGTCATTGATGATGGGATCACATCATTAGGAGAATGATGTGATGGACAAGACCCAATCCTAAGCCTAGCACAAGATCGTGTAGTTCGTATGCTAAAGCTTTTCTAATGTCAAGTATCATTTCCTTAGACCATGAGATTGTGCAACTCCCGGATACCGTAGGAATGCTTTGGGTGTACCAAACGTCACAACGTAACTGGGTGGCTATAAAGGTGCACTGCGGGTATCACCGAAAGTGTCTGTTGGGTTGGCACGAATCGAGACTGGGATTTGTCACTCCGTGTAACGGAGAGGTATCTCTAGGCCCACTCGCTAGGACATCATCATAATGTGCACAATGTGACCAAGGAGTTGATCACGGGATGATGTGTTACGGAATGAGTAAAGAGACTTTCCGGTAACGAGATTGAACGAGGTATCGGGATACCGACGATCAAATCTCGGGCAAGTATCGTACCGATAGACAAAGGGAATTGTATACGGGATTGATTAAATCCTCGACATCGTGGTTCATCCGATGAGATCATCATGGAACATGTGGGAGCCAACATGGGTATCCAGATCTAGCTGTTGGTTATTGACCGGAGAGTCGTCTCGGTCATGTCTGCGTGTCTCCCGAACCCGTAGGGTCTACACACTTAAGGTTCGGTGACACTAGGGTTGTAGAGATATTAGTATGCGGTAACCCGAACATTGTTCGAAGTACCGAATGAGATCCCGGACATCACGAGGAGTTCTGGAATGGTCCGGAGGTGAAGATTTATATATAGGAAGTCCAGTTTTGGCCATCGGGGAAGTTTCGGGGGTAATCGGTATTGTACCGGGACCACGGGAAGGGTCCCGGGGGTCCACCGGGTGGGGCCACCTATCCCGGAGGGCCCCATGGGCTGAAGTGGGACGGGAACCAGCCCCTGGTGGGCTGGTGCGCCCCCCCCATGGGCCTCCCCCTGCGCCTAGGGTTGGAAACCCTAGGGGTGGGGGGGGCCCCACCTGACTTGGGGGGCAAGTCCCCCCCCCTTGGCCGCCGCCCCCTTGGAGATTGGATCTCCTAGGGCCGGCGCCCCCTAGGGGTCCTATATATAGTGGGGGGAGGGAGGGCATCCACACCCAAGTCCCTGGCGCCTCCCTCTCCCTCCGTGACACCTCTCCCTCTCGTTGGTGCTTGGCGAAGCCCTGCCGAGATCCCGCTGCTTCCACCACCACGCCGTCGTGCTGCTGGATCTCCATCAACCTCTCCTCTCCCCTTGCTGGATCAAGAAGGAGGAGACGTCTCTCCCAACCGTACGTGTGTTGAACGCGGAGGTGCCGTCCATTCGGCGCAGGATCATCGGTGATTTGGATCACGACGAGTACGACTCCATCAACCCCGTTCTCTTGAACGCTTCCGCTTAGCGATCTTCAAGGGTATGAAGATGCACTCCCTCTCTCCCGTTGCTAGTATCTCCTAGATTGATCTTGGTGACATGTAGGAAAAATTTGAATTATTGCTACGATCCCCAACACTATCCATTTACTTTTATGTTGAGTCATCACCCTCTTATTAAAAAGCACTAGCTGGAGAGCACAGCCGTCATTTGCATTCATCACTGTTAATTTATATTGGGTATGACTATGATTGGATCTCTTTTACCATGAATTGCAATGTCTAGTCAGTCCTTGATCTTTAAAGGTGCTCTACATTTATGTTTTGCGGTCTCAGAAAGGGCTAGCGAGATACCATCTTGTTATATCATATTATGATTGTTTTGAGAGAGTGTTGTCATCCGAGATTTATTATTATGACTTGCTAGTTGATTATGCTATTGATATGAGTAATGATGAGACCTGAGAATTATTGCAAGTGTGGTTAGTTATGATCTATGCTGAAAACTTGAATACTGGCTTGACATAGTTACAACAACAAGAGCAAACATAGTTTGTAAAAGTTTTTCTTTCTTTCAGTTTGTCAACTAAATTTCTTGAGGACAAGCAAGGGTTTAAGCTTGGGGGAGTTGATACGTCTCCATCGTATCTACTTTTCCAAACACTTTTGCCCTTGTTTTGGACTCTAACTTGTATGATTTGAATGGAACTAACCCGGACTGACGTTGTTTTCAGCAGAATTACCATGGTGCTGTTTTATGTGCAGAAAACAAATATTCTCGGAATGACCAGAAACTTCACGGAACATCTTAGAAAAAACAATAAAAAATTCTCGCCAAAGATGAAGACCAGGGGGCCCACACCCTTCTCACGAGGGTGGGGGGCGCCCCCCTAGGGCGCGCCCCCCTACCTCGTGGGCCCCCTGGAAGCCCTCCAACGCCAACTCCAACTCTATATTTGCTTTCGGAGAGAGAAAAATCAGATAGAAGAAATCATCACGTTTTACAATACAGAGCCGCCGCCAAGCCCTAAAACCTCTTGAGAGGGCTGATCTGGAGTCCGTTCGGGGCTCCGGAGAGGGGGATTCGTCGCCGTCGTCATCATCAACCATCCTCCATCACCAATTTCATGATGCTCACCGCCATGCGTGAGTAATTGCATCGTAGGCTTGCTGGACGGTGATGGGTTGGATGAGATTTATCATGTAATCGAGTTAGTTTTGTTAGGGTTTGATCCCTAGTATCCATTATGTTCTGAGATTGATGTTGCTATGACTTTGCTATGCTTAATGCTTGTCACTAGGGCCCGAGTGCCATGATTTCAGATCTGAACCTATTATGTTTTGATGAATATATGTGAGTTCTTGATCCTATCTTGCAAGTCTATAGTCACCTACTATGTGTTATGATCCGGCAACCCCGAAGTGACAATAATCGGGACCACTCCCGGTGATGACCATAGTTTGAGGAGTTCATGTATTCACTATGTGCTAATGCTTTGTTCCGGTTCTCTATTAAAAGGAGGCCTTAATATCCCTTAGTTTCCAATAGGACCCCGCTGCCACGGGGGGGTAGGACAAAAGATGTCATGCAAGTTCTTTTCCATAAGCACGTATGACTATATACGGAATACATGCCTACATTATATTGATGAATTGGAGCTAGTTCTGTGTCACCCTATGTTATGACTGTTACATGATGAACCGCATCCAACATAATTATCCATCACTGATCTGGTGCCTACGAGTTTTCCATATACTGGTTTACATTTATTTACTTTCCTGCTGCTACTGTTACAATCACTACAAAATAGCAAAAACATTACTTTTGCTGTCTTTACTTTTTTTGCCGCTACCACCACTATCATATTACTTTGCTACTAAACACTTTGTTGCAGATACTAAGTTTCCAGGTGTGGTTGAATTGACAACTCAGCTGCTAATACTTGAGAATATTCTTTGGCTCCCCTTGTGTCGAATCAATAAATTTGGGGTTGAATACTCTACCCTCGAAAGCTGTTGCGATCCCCTATACTTGTGGGTTATCAGTAGTGGAATAATATCAAGAGTTTCAATACTAAAAACCAGGTTATAAGGAATAGGAATGTCAGGAGATCTATCATCAGTAAAATGGTGGTGATACATGGCATCAAGGTCTAGGTAAACCTTGGTCAGAGAGTAATCATGAGGGCGTATCTCAACCTCGAAGTGAGCTGCCAAACGAGTAGCATAAATCCCACCATGAACTTTACCCTTGGATTTATTAAGGTGGAGGCGACGAGCCACAATAGCTCCCAAGCTATAAGTGTTGTCGCCCTCTAATGCACGATGCAAAACAGCAAGGTCTGGTGAGTTGAGAGCACCCACCTTCTCCCTAGCAAGCAAGCATTTTGTAATGAAAAGAGCAAAGTAATGCTCCGCAGGAAAATGCAAACCAACAACAGTGATAGCTGACACCCCTCTCTCATCTCCACTGTCAAAGTGCGATAAAAGGCCTCAAACTCAGCCAACCTAGGCTCGACTAAGCTCCCATCAGAAGGGATCATGCATATGTTACAAAATTTAGTAAGTGTTTTCTGATGGTTTTCAGCATATAAATCAAAACTCACTTCAGGAGGATTATTCCTAGGCAGGAAAGTAAAGCTTTGAACAAATATGTTTGTGAGGATTTGGTGCTGTTCACACCCATCTGCGCTGAAGTCGGTGAGGCCGACATTAGCAGCATATTGTGTGAACTCATGAAGGATTCCATCCTCTTCCAGGAACGGGGTGTGCGGCCATTCACACGGCCGTCCTTCCGCCAACCTCCGAGGATGAAGATCACTATCAGAGGACTCCCCAATAACACCCTTGGAGTTCTTCTTAGAGCCAAACTTCCTAAAGATATTCATGGTTTTCCTATGAACAAAATTCTGAAATTTATTAGCCCACAAAATTTTCTTAACAAAACTTCACAAAAATGATACCAACTACTCATAGGGATACATAGAGGCCATAGCAAGCATTCAAACTTCTTAGAACACTAAGAATTCAACATGCAAGCTCATCTACAGCAGCACCAAGAGTAGCTAATTATTCAAAATATAAACCACTAAAATAAAAATTAATTGGACAAATGGTGGAGTTACATACCAAGCAACAGTCCCCCGAAACAGTTTCAAAAACGGAGCTTCGAGCAAAGAGATCGAAATCCGCGGGTTTGAGAGCAAGAACACGGGAGAGAGAGAGAGAGCAATGGACATTTTTTCTGGAGGTAAGTGATGTTGTGGTGTAAAGAGATAAGTGAGGGGGCCCATGTGAGGCCCACAACCCACTAGGGTGCGCTTGGGGGTCCTGGCATGCCCAGGTGGGTTGTGCCCACCTGGTGCACCTCTCTCTGATGTTATTTGCACCAAAAAATCGGAAATATTCGGAAAAAATCGTATTAAATTTTTAGGACATTTTGAGAACTTTTGTTTTTGGGTCATTTTTTTATTGATGGGAGATTCATAAAACAGACAAAACATGGCATTTTATTTTATTTAACTAATAAAAACAGAGAATAAAAAGTAGGGACAGAAGGTAGTGCTTACTAAATTCATCAACTTCATACCGCTCAAAAATGATCCATTAATAAGGTTGATCAAGTCTTATTAACAACCACTTTCGATTAGCATGAAACCGAAGAACTTTCGTAAATCACTAAGTTACCTCAATGGGGATATGAATGTCCCCAAAAATAAGCATTTCATATTTCTTTTTGACAGTAGGTAGAGGTATTTGAATACTTCCAATAGTGATTGTCAGAGATTTTTCAATAACATTAATACCATTCACTTGGAATTGTTTCTTTGGAAAGTGCACCATATGCTCATTACCATTAATATGAAAAGTGACCTTGCTTTTATTGCAATCAATAATATCCCCTGCAGTATTCAAGAAGGGTCTGTCAAGGATAATCGACATGTTGTCGTCCTCGGGCATCTCAAGTATAACAAAGTCAGTCAAAATAGTAACATTAGCAACAACAACGGGCACATCCTCATAGATACCGATAGGTATGGAAGTTGATTTATCAACCATTTGCAAAGATATTTCAGTAGGTGTGAGTTTATTCAAATCAAGTCTTTTATGTAAAGATAAAGGCATAACACTAACACTACCACCTAAATCACACAAAGCAGTTTTCACATAATTCTTTTTGATAGAGCAAGGTATAGTTGGTATTCCCGGATCTCCAAGTTTTTTAGGTACTCCATCCTTAAAACTATAATTAGCAAGCATAGTGGAGATTTCAGCTTTTCGGTATTTTTCTCTTATTTGTGATGATGTCTTTCATATACTTTGCATAAGGAGGCATTTTCAAGATATCAATCAAGCCAGTACGCAAAAAGACTGACCTCGGCATTTCAACAAAGCGTTCAAATTCTTCATCATCATTCTTTTTAGTTGACTTAGGTGGAAAATGCATAGGTTTTTGAACCCACGATTCTCTTTCTTTACCGTGTTTTCTAGCAATGAAGTCTCTTTTATCATACCTTTTATTCTTAGGTTGTGGGTTATCAAGATCAACAGGTGGTTATATCTCAACATCATTGTCCAGTTCTTTATTATTTGGTTGAGTGTCTTCATGAACATCAACATTTTATTTTTCATTATCACTAGGTGAATGTTCATTACGAGACTGAGTTTCAGCATCTGAGATAGAAACTTCATTATCATTATTAGGAGGTTTCTCTATTTTAGGTTCACTAGGAGCATGCATAGTCATATCATTTTTCCTTTTCATTTTCTTTCTAGAAGAACTAGGTGCACTAGTGTTAGCTCTTTGTGAATCTTGTTCAATTATTTTTGGGTGTCCCTCAGGATAAAGTGGTTCCTGAGTCATTTTACCTCCTCTAGTTGCAACTCTAACATCAAAGTCATGCATATTATTATTCATTTCGTCTAGTAACTCTCTTTGAGATTTAGCAACTTGTTCTAACTGAGTTTGAACCATAAAAGCATGCTTTCCAACACCTCTAACATAATTTGATATTCTAAATAACAAGTCACTCAAGCGAGAAATCATATCAGAATTGTATTTCAATTGTTTCATAACATTTGCATTGAAGTGATCTTGTTTTCTAATGTAGTTTTCAAACTCATAAAGGCATTGGCTAGGATGCATATTGTGAGGATTGTCATTATCATTGAACTTCATTAGAGAATTTACCTCTACCACCTTAGGCAGTGGTGGTGGTGTATTAAGCCCATGTATTTCTTCAATAGGAGGTAAACTTTTATCATCCTCAGCTTTAATACATTTTTCCTTCATAGATTTCTTTGCCTCTTGCATATCTTTAGGACTGAGATATAATATACCCCTCTTCTTCGGATTGGGTTTAGCCGGTGGTTCAAGAAGAGTCCAATCATCATAATTTTTCAATATGTTATGCAATAGTTCCTCACCTTGTCCAACAGTTCGTTCCCTGAAAACTCAACCAGCACAACTATCTAGGAAGTCCCTAGAAGCAATCCATTATAGTGGATGATCAGGCAAAGCATTAAGTAATTGGCAAAGCCTCCCCCAAGCTTGTGGGAGACTCTCTTCTTTAATTTTAACAAAGTTAAATATTTCCTGCAAGGCAGCTTGGTTCTTATGAGCAGGGAAATATTTTCCAGAGAAGTAATAAATCATATCCTAGGGACTACGCACACAGCCAGGAGCAAGAGTATTGTACCAAGCTTTAGCATTACCATTTAATGAGAACGGAAATAATTTAAGAATAAAGTAATAGCGAGTTTTCTCATCATGAGTAAAAAGGGTGGCTATGTCATTCAACTTAGTAAGATGTGCCACAATAGTTTCAGTTTCATAACCATGAAAAGGATGAGATTCAACCAAAGTAATTAACTCTAGGTCGATAGAGAATTCATAATCCTTATCATCAATAAAGATAGGTGAAGTAGAAAACTTAGGATCACATTTCATTCTAGCATTCAAAGATTTTTCTTTATACTTGCATAATAATTTCTCTAGATCATCTCTATCTCTGCAAGCCAGAATATCTCTAGTTGTCTCCTCACTCATAACATAACCTTCTGGTACCTTTGGCAATTCATATCTAGGAGGGCTAGTTCTAGCAGGTGTTTCAGGAGTTTCAGTTTCAAGCTCATCATCAGATTCAACAACATCATGTTGTATAACTCTAGCAATTTGTTTATCAAGAAAGTCACCAAGTGGCACGTCATCATTAAGCAAGGTACTAGCATCATCATAAGCATTATCCATAGCAGAAGTGGCATCATCAATAACTTGCGACATATCAGAATTAATAGCATGTGGTGGTGTTGCAAGTTTACTTATAACAGAAGGTGAATCTAAAGCAGAATTAGATGGCAGTTCCTTACCTCCCCTCGTCTTTGAGGGAAATATCTTAGTCTTAGCATCCTTCAGATTCTTCATAGTGATAATATGATAATAATCCCAAGTGACTCAACAAATATAGCTATGCTCCCCGGCAACGGCGTCAGAAAAAAGGTCTTGATAACCCACAAGTATAGGGGATCGCAACCATTTTCGAGGGTAGAGTATTCAACCCAAACTTATAGATGCGACACAAGGGGAGCCAAAGAATATTTCAAGGTATTAGCAGCTGAGTTGTCAATTCAACCACACCTAGAGATTAATTATCTACAACAAAGTGATCAGTAGCAAAGTAGTATGATAGTTTTGATAATAGTGACAGCAGCAATAGTAACGGTAACAGTGATAGCAGTAATTTTGTAGCAAGTGTAACAGTGATGATAGCAGTAGTAACTTAGCAAGAACAATATAAGATAAATTCGTAGGCATTGGATCGATGACTTGTTAGATGATATTCATCGTGAGACAGTTATTGTTGGGGAACGTTGCAGAAAACAAAAATTTTCCTACGGTTTCACCAAGATCCATCTATGAGTTCATCTAGCAACGAGTGATCGGATTGCATCTACATACCTTTGTAGATCACGCGCGGAAGCGTTCAAAGAACGGGGATGAGGAAGTCGTACTCGACGTGATCCAAATCACCGGAGATCCTAGTGCCGAACGGACGGCACCTCCACGTTCAACACACGTACGGTCAGCATGACGTCTCCTCCTTCTTGATCCAGCAAGGGGGGAGGAGAGGTTGATGAAGCTCCAGCAGCACGATGGTGTGGTGGTGGATGCAGGAGTCACCGCAGCAGGGCTTCGCCGTTCTACTGCGAGAGGGAGAGGTGTAGCAGGGGAGAGGGAGGCGCCAAGAGTCAAAGGTGCGGCTGCCCCTCCCTCCCCCCCCCCTTTATATAGGCTCCCCAAGGGGGGCGCTGGCCCTAGGAGATGGGATCTCCTAGGGGGTGCGGCGGCCAAGGGTGGAGTGGCCCCCAAGGCAAGTGGGGCGCCCCCCCCCACCCTAGGGTTTCAACCCTAGGCGCAGGGGGTGGGCCAAGGGGGGCGCACCAGCCCACTATGGGCTGGTTCCCCTCCCCACTTCAGCTCATGGGGCCCTCCGAGATGGGTGGCCCCACCCGGTGGACCCCGGGACCCATCCGGTGGTCCCGGTACAATACCGGTGACCCCCGAAACTCTCCCGATGGCTGAAACTGAACTTCCTATATATAATTCTTCACCTCCGGACCATTCTGGAACTCCTCGTGACGTCTAGGATCTCATCCGGGACTCCGAACAACTTTCGGGTTACTGCATATTCATATCTCTATAACCCTAGCGTCACCGAACCTTAAGTGTGTAGACCCTATGGGTTCGGGAGATATGTAGACATGACCGAGATGGCTCTCCGGTCAATAACCAACAGCAGGATCTGGATACCCATGTTGGCTCCCACATGCTCCTCGATGATCTCATCGGATGAACCACGATGTCGAGGATTCAAGCAACCCCGTATACAATTCCCTTTGTCAATCGGTATGTTACTTGCCTGAGATTCGATCGTCGGTATCCCAATACCTCGTTCAATCTCGTTACCGGCAAGTCACTTTACTCGTACTGTAATGCATGATCCCGTGACCAGACACTTCGTCACTTTGAGCTCATTATGATGATGCATTATCGAGTGGGCCCAAAGATACCTCTCCGTCATACGGAGTGACAAATCCCAGTCTTGATCCGTGTCAACCCAACAGACACTTTCGGAGATACCCGTAGTATACCTTTATAGTCACCCAGTTACGTTGTGACGTTTGGTACACCCAAAGCACTCCTACGGTATCCGGGAGTTACACGATCTCATGGTCTAAGGAAAAGATACTTGACATTGGAAAAACTCTAGCAAACGAACTATACGATCTTGTGCTATGTTTAGGATTGGGTCTTGTCCATCACATCATTCTCCTAATGATGTGATCTCGTTATCAATGACATCCAATGTCCATAGTCAGGAAACCATGACTATCTGTTGATCAACGAGCCAGTCAACTAGAGGCTTACTAGGGACATGTTGGTGTCTATGTATTCACACATGTATTACGATTTCCGGATAACACAATTATAGCATGAATAAAAGACAATTATCATGAACAAGGAAATATAATAATAATCCTTTTATTATTGCCTCTAGGGCATATTTCCAACAGTCTCCCACTTGCACTAGAGTCAATAATCTAGTTACATTGTGATGAGTCGAACACCCATGGAATTCTGGTGTTGATCATGTTTTGCTCTAGGGAGAGGTTTAGTCAACGGATCTGCTACATTCAGGTCCGTATGTACTTTACAAATATCTATGTCTCCATCTTGAACATTTTCACGAATGGAGTTGAAGCGACGCTTGATGTGCCTGGTCTTCTTGTGAAACCTGGGCTCCTTGGCAAGTGCAATAGCTCCAGTGTTGTCACAGAAGAGTTTGATCGGCCCCGACGCATTGGGTATGACTCTTAGGTCGGTGATGAACTCCTTCACCCAAATTGCTTCATGCGCTGCCTCCGAGGCTGCCATGTACTGCGCTTCACATGTAGATCCCGCCACGACGCTCTGCTTGCAACTGCACCAGCTTACTGCCCCACCATTCAAAATATACACATATCCGGTTTGTGACTTAGAGTCATCCAGATCTGTGTCGAAGCTAGCGTCGACGTAACCCTTTACGACGAGCTCTTTGTCACCTCCATAAACGAGAAACATTTCCTTAGTCCTTTTCAGGTACTTCAGGATATTCTTGACCACTGTCCAGTGTTCCTTGCCGGGATTACTTTGGTACCTACCTACCAAACTTACGGCAAGGTTTACATCAGGTCTGGTACACAGCATGGCATACATAATAGAACCTATGGCTGAGGCATAGGGGATGACACTCATCTCTTCTATATCTTCTGTCGTGGTCGGACATTGAGCTGAGCTCAATTTCATACCTTGCAACACAGGCAAGAACCCCTTCTTAGACTGATCCATATTGAACTTCTTCAATATCTTATCAAGGTATGTGTTTAGTGAAAGACCTATGAGGCGTCTTGATCTATCTCTATAGATCTTGATGCCTAATATATAAGCAACTTCTCCAAGGTCCTTCATTGAAAAACTCTTATTCAAGTAGGCCTTAATGCTGTCCAAAAGCTCTATATCATTTCCCATCAAAAGTATGTCATCTACATATAATATGAGAAATGCTACAGAGCTCCCACTCACTTTCTTGTAAACGCAGGCTTATCCATAAGTCTGCATAAACCCAAACGCTTTGATCATCTCATCAAAGCGAATATTCCAACTCCGAGATGCTTGCACCAGCCCATAAATGGATCGCTGGAGCTTGCATACCTTGTTAGCATTTTTAGGGTCGACAAAACCTTCCGGCTACATCATATACAATTCTTCCTTAAGGAAACCATTAAGGAATGCTGTTTTGACGTCCATTTGCCATATCTCATAATCATAGTATGCGGCAATTGCTAACATAATTCGGACGGGCTTCAGCTTCGCTACGGGAGAGAAAGTCTCATCGTAGTCAACCCCTTGAACTTGCCGATAACCCTTAGCGACAAGTCGAGCTTTATAGATGGTAACATTACCATCCGCGTCCGTCTTCTTCTTAAAGATCCATTTGTTTTCTATCGCTCGCCGATCATCGGGCAAGTCTGTCAAAGTCCATACTTTGTTTTCATACATGGATCCTATCTCGGATTGCATGGCTTCAAGCCATTTGTTGGAATCTGGGCCCGCCATCGCTTCTTCATAGTTCAAAGGTTCACCGTTGTCTAACAACATGATTTCCAAGACAGGGTTGCCGTACCACTCTGGTGCGGAACGTGTCCTTGTGGACCTACGAAGTTCAGTAGCAACTTGATCTGAAGTTTCATGATCATCATCATTAACTTCCTCTCTAGTCGGTGCAGGCACCTCAGGAACATTTTCTTGAGTTGCACCACTTTCCGGTTCAAGAGGTAATACTTCATCAAGTTCTACTTTCCTCCCACTTACTTCTTTCGAGAGAAACTCCTTCTCTAGAAAGGATCCATTCTTGGCAACGAAGATCTTGCCTTCAGATCTGAGGTAGAAGGTATAGCCAATAGTTTCTTTAGGGTATCCTATGAAGACGCATTTTTCCGACTTGGGTTCGAGCTTTTCAGGTTGAAGTTTCTTGACATAAGCATCGCATCCCCAAACTTTTAGAAACGACAGCTTAGGTTCCTTCCTAAACCATAACTCATACGGTGTCGTCTCAACAGATTTCGACGGAGCCCTATTTAAAGTGAATGCGGCAGTCTCTAAAGCATAGCCCCAAAATGATAGCGGTAAATCGGTAAGAGACATCATAGATCGCACTATATCTAATAGAGTGCGATTACGACGTTCGGACACACCATTACGCTGAGGTGTTCCAGGCGGCGTGAGTTGTGAAACTATTCCACATTTTCTTAAGTGTGTGCCAAATTCGTGACTCAAGTATTCTCCTCCACGATCTGATCGCAAGAACTTGATTTTCCTGTCACGTTGATTCTCAACCTCACTCTGAAATTCCTTGAACTTTTCAAAGGTCTCAGACTTGTGTTTCATTAAATAGACATACCCATATCTACTCAAGTCATCAGTGAGGGTGAGAACATAATGATAGCCACCGCGAGCCTCAACACTCATTGGACCGCACACATCAGTATGTATGATTTCCAATAAGTTGGTTGCTCGCTCCATTGTTCCTGAGAATGGAGTCTTGGTCATTTTACCCATGAGGCATGGTTCGCACGTGTCAAATGATTCGTAATCAAGAGACTCTAAAAGTCCATCTGCATGGAGCTTCTTCATGCGTTTGACACCTATGTGACCAAGGCAGCAGTGCCACAAGTATGTGGGACTATCATTATCAACCTTACATCTTTTGGTATTCACACTATGAATATGTGTAGCATTACGCTCGAGATTCATTAAGAATAAACCATTCACCATCAAAGCATGACCATAAAACATATCTCTCATATAAATAGAACAACCATTATTCTCGGATTTAAATGAGTAGCCATCTCGTATTAAACGAGATCCTGATACAATGTTCATGCTCAAACTTGGCACTAAATAACAATTATTGAGGTTCAAAACTAATCCCATAGGTAAATGTAGAGGTAGCGTGCCGACGGCGATCACATCGACCTTGGAACCATTCCCGACGCGCATCGTCACCTCGTCCTTCGCCAGTCTCCGCTTATTCCGTAGCTCCTGCTTTGAGTTACAAATGTGAGCAACTGCACCGGTATCAAATACCCAGGAGCTACTACGAGTACTGGTAAGGTACACATCAATTACATGTATATCACATATACCTTTCGTTTTGTTGGCCTTCTTGTCCGCTAAGTATTTGGGGCAGTTCCGCTTCCAGTGACCACTTTCCTTGCAATAAAAGCACTCAGTCTCGGGCTTGGGTCCATTCTTTGGCTTCTTCCCGGCAGCTTGCTTGCCGGGCGCGGCAACTCCCTTGCCGTCCTTCTTGAAGTTCTTCTTACCCTTGCCTTTCTTGAACTTAGTGGTTTTATTCACCATCAACACTTGATGTTCCTTTTTGACTTCTACCTCTGCTGATTTCAGCATTGCAAATACTTCAGGAATGGTCTTTTCCATCCCCTGCATATTGAAGTTCATCACAAAGCTCTTGTAGCTCGGTGGAAACGACTGAAGGATTCTGTCAATGACCGCGTCATCCGGGAGATTAACTCCCAGCTGAGCCAAGCGGTTATGTAACCCTGACATAGTGAGTATGTGCTCACTGACAGAACTATTTTCCTCCATCTTACAGCTGAAGAACTTGTCGAAGACTTCATATCTCTCGACCCGGGCATGAGCTTGAAAAACCATTTTCAGCTCTTCGAACATCTCATATGCTCCGTGTCTCTCAAAACGCTTTTGGAGCCCCGGTTCTAAGCTGTAAAGCATGCGGCACTGAACGAGGGAGTAATCATCAGCACGTGGCTGCCAAGCGTTCATAACGTCTTGTTCCGCAGGGAGAACAGGTGCGTCACCTAGCGGTGCTTCTAGGACATAATCTTTCTTTGCAGCTATGAGGATGATCCTCAGGTTCCGGACCCAGTCCGTATAATTGCTGCCATCGTCTTTCAGCTTGGTTTTCTCTAGGAACGCGTTGAAGTTGAGGACAACGTTGGCCATTTGATCTACAAGACATATTGTAAATATTTTAGACTAAGTTCATAATAATTAAGTTCATCTATTTAATGAACTCCCACTCAGATAGACATCCCTCCATTCATCTAAGTATAACATGATCTGAGTTAACTAGGCCGTGTCCGATCATCACGAGAGACGGACTAGTCAACATCGGTGAACATCTTCATGTTGATCATATCTTCTATACGACTCATGCTCGACCTTTCGGTCTTCTGTGTTCCGAGGCCATGTCTGTACATGCTAGGCTCGTCAAGTCAACCTAAGTGTTTGCATGTGTAAATCTGTCTTACACCCGTTGTATGTGAACGTTGGAATCTATCACACCCGATCATCACGTGGTGCTTCGAAACAACGAACTGTCGCAACGGTGCACAGTTAGGGGGAACATTTTCTTGAAATTATTATGAGGGATCATCTTATTTACTACCGTTGTTCTAAGTAAACAAGATGCAAAAACATGATAAACATCACATGCAATCAAATAATAATAGTGACATGATATGGCCAATATCACATAGCTCCTTTGATCTCCATCTTGGGGCTCCATGATCATCTTGTCACCGGCATGACACCATGATCTCCATCATCATGATCTCCATCATCGTGTCTCCATGAAGTTGCTCGCCAACTATTACTTCTACTACTATGGCTAACACGTTTAGCAATAAAGTAAAGTAATTTACATGGCGTTTCTCAATGACACGCAGGTCATACAAAAAATAAAGACAACTCCTATGGCTCCTGCCGGTTGTCATACTCATCGACATGCAAGTCATGATTCCTATTACAATAGCATGAACATCTCATACATCACATATATATCATTCATCATTCATCACAACTTTGGCCATATCACATCACAAAACACTTGCTGCAAAAACAAGTTAGACGTCCTCTAATTGTTGTTGCAAGTTTTACGTGGCTGCAATAGGGTTCTAGCAAGAACGTTTTCTTACCTACGTGAAAGCCACAACGTGATTTGTCAACTTCTATTTACCCTTCATAAGGACCCTTTTCATCGAATCCGCTCCAACTAAAGTGGGAGAGACAGACACCCGCCAGCCACCTTATGCATCTAGTGCATGTCAGTCGGTGGAACCGGTCTCACGTAAGCGTACGTGTAAGGTTGGTCCGGGCCGCTTCATCCCACAATATTGCTGAAACAAAATAAGACTAGTAGCGGCAAGAAATTTGACAACATCTACGCCCACAACAAATCGTGTTCTACTCGTGCAAAGAGAACTACGCATAAACCTGGCTCATGATGCCACTGTTGGGGAACGTTGCAGAAAACAAAAATTTTCCTACGGTTTCACCAAGATCCATCTATGAATTCATCTAGCAACAAGTGATCGGATTGCATCTACATACCTTTGTAGATCACGCGCGGAAGCGTTCAAAGAACGGGGATGAGGAAGTCGTACTCGACGTGATCCAAATCACCGGAGATCCTAGCGCCGAACGGACGGCACCTCCACGTTCAACACACGTACGGTCAGCGTGACGTCTCCTCCTTCTTGATCCAGCAAGGGGGAAGGAGAGGTTGATGAAGATCCAGCAGCACGACGGTGTGGTGGTGGATGCAGGAGTCACCGCAGCAGGGCTTCGCCGTTCTACTGCGAGAGGGAGAGGTGTAGCAGGGGAGAGGGAGGCGCCAAGAGTCAAAGGTGCGGCTGCCCCTCCCTCCCCCCCTTTATATAGGCTCCCCAAGGGGAGGCGCCAGCCCTAGGAGATGGGATCTCCTAGGGGGCGCGGCGGCCAAGGGCGGAGTGGCCCCCAAGGCAAGTGGGGCGCCCCCCCCACCCTAGGGTTTCAACCCTGGGCGCGGGGGGTGGGCCAAGGGGGGCGCACCAGCCCACTATGGGATGGTTCCCCTCCCCACTTCAGCCCATGGGGCCGGATGGGTGGCCCCACCCGGTGGACCCCCGGGACCCTTCCGGTGGTCCCGGTACAATACCGGTGACCCCCGAAACTCTCCCGATGGCCGTAACTGCACTTACTATATATTATTCTTCACCTCCGGACCATTCCGGAACTCCTCGTGACGTCCAGGATATCATCCGGGACTCCGAACAACTTTTGGGTTACTGCATATTCATATCTCTACAACCCTAGCGTCACCGAACCTTAAGTGTGTAGACCCTACGGGTTCGGGAGACATGTAGACATGACCGAGATGGCTCTCCGGTCAATAACCAACAGCGGGATCTGGATACCCATGTTGGCTTCCCAACATTGCTCCTCGATGATCTCATCGGATGACCACGATGTCGAGATTTCAAGCAAACCCCGATATTACCATTCCCTTTGTCAATCGGTACGTTACTTGCCTGAGATTCGATCGTCGTATCCAATTACTCGTTCAATCTCGTTTATCGGCAAGTCACTTACTCGTACCGTAATGGCATGATCCCGTGACAGACACTTTGTCACTTTGAGCTCATTATGATGATGCGAGTGGGCCCAGAGATACCTCTCCGTCATACGGAGTGACAAATCCCAGTCTTGATCCGTGTCAACCCAATATACACTTTCGGAGATACCCGTAGTATACCTTTATAGTCACCCAGTTACGTTGTGACGTTTGGTACACCCAAAGCACTCCTACGGTATCCGGGAGTTACACGATCTCATGGTCTAAGGAAAAGATACTTGACATTGGAAAAACTCTAGCAAACGAACTATACGATCTTGTGCTATGTTTAGGATTGGGTCTTGTCCATCACATCATTCTCCTAATGATGTGATCTCGTTATCAATGACATCCAATGTCCATAGTCAGGAAACCATGACTATCTGTTGATCAACGAGCCAGTCAACTAGAGGCTTACTAGGGACATGTTGGTGTCTATGTATTCACACATGTATTACGATTTCCGGATAACACAATTATAGCCTGAATAAAAGACAATTATCATGAACAAGGAAATATAATAATAATCCTTTTATTATTGCCTCTAGGGCATATTTCCAACAGTTATAACCTAGGGCGATACGACTAGCTCCAGTTCATCAATATAATGTAGGCATGTATTCCGTAAATAGTCATACGTCCTTATGGAAAGAACTTGCATGAAATCTTTTGTCCTACTCTCCCGTGGCAGCGGGGTCCATATTGGAAACTAAGGGATATTAAGGCCTCCTTTTAATAGAGAACCGGAACAAAGCATTAACACATATTGAATACATGAACTCCTCAAACATCACCGGGAGTGGTCCCGGCTATTGTCACTCCGAGGTTGCCGGATCATAACACATAGTAGGTGACTATAACTTGCAAGATCGGATCTAGAACATGGATATAATGGTGATAACATAAATGGTTCAGATATGAAATCGTGGCACCCAGGCCCAAAGTGACAAGCATTAAGCATGGCAAAGTCATAACAACATCAATCTAAGAACATAGTGGATACTAGGGATCGAGCCCTAACAAAACTAACTCGATTACATGATGAATCTCATCCAACTCCTCACCGACCAGCGAGCCTACGAAGGAATTACTCACTCCCGGTGGGGAGCATCATGGAATTGGCGATGAAGAAGGGTTGGTGATGACGAAGAATGAAAATCCCCCTCTCCGGAGCTCCAAACAGACTCCAGATCTGGTCTCTCGGTGAAGAACGGGAGGTGACGGCGGCTCCGTCTCGTGGATCGCGATAATTCTTTCTCCATGATTTTTTTTCTGGAAAAATAGGTGTTTATGGAGTTGGAATCAGGGTCTGCGGGGCCACCAGGTGGGGACTGAAGGAAATATGCCCTAGAGGCTATAATAAAGTTATTATTTATTTCCTTATATCATGATAAATGTTTATTATTCATGCTAGAATTGTATTAACCGGAAACATAATACATGTGTGAATACATAGACAAATAGAGTGTCACTAGTATGCCTCTACTTGACTAGCTCGTTAATCGAAGATGGTTATGTTTCCTGACCATAAACAAAAGAGTTGTTATTTGATTAATGGGATCACATCATTAGGAGAATGATGTGATTGACATGACCCATTCCATTAGCTTAGCACCCGATCGTTTAGTATGTTGCTATTGCTTTCTTCATGACTTATACATGTTCCTATGACTATGAGATTATGCAACTCCCATTTGCCGGAGGAACACTTTGTGTGCTACCAAACGTCACAACGTAACTGGGTGATTATAAAGGAGCTCTACAGGTGTCTCCAAAGGTACATGTTGGGTTGGCGTATTTCGAGATTAGGATTTGTCACTTCGATTGTCGGAGAGGTATCTCTGGGCCCTCTCGGTAATGCACATCACATAAGCCTTGCAAGTATTGCAACTAATGAGTTAGTTGTGAGATGATGTATTAAGGAACGAGTAAAGAGACTTGCCGGTAACGAGATTGAACTAGGTATTAAGATACTGACAATCGAATCTCGGGCAAGTAACATACCGATGACAAAGGGAACAACGTATGTTGTTATGCGGTCTGACCGATAAAGATCTTCGTAGAATATGTGGGAGCCAATATGAGCATCCAGGTTCCGCTATTGGTTATTGACTGGAGACGTGTCTCGGTCATGTCTACATTGTTCTCGAACCCGTAGGGTCCGCACGCTTAAGGTTTCAATGACAGTTATATTATGAGTTTATGAGTTTTGATGTACCGAAGGAGTTCGGAGTCCCGGATGAGATCGGGGACATGACAAGGAGTCTCGAAATGGTCGAGACGTAAAGATCAATATATTGGACGACTATATTCGGACATCGGAAAGGTTCCGAGTGATTCGGATATTTTTGGAGTACCGGAAAGTTACGGGAATACGTATTGGGCCTTATTGGGCCATACGGGAAAGAAGAAAAAGGGCCTCAAGGGTGGTCGCACCCCTCCCCTTGGTCTGGTCCGAATTGGACTAGGGAAGGGGGGCGCCCCCTTCCTTCCTTCTCCTTTTCCCTTCCTCTTTTCCTATTCCATATGGGAGGTGGAATCCTACTAGGACTAGGGAGTCCTAGTAGGACTCCACATTTGGCGCGCCCCCTCCTAGGGCCGGCCTCCTCCTCCCTTGCTCCTTTATATACGGGGGCAGGGGGCACCTCTAGACACAAGTTGATCGACGTGATCATATTCTTAGCCGTGTGCGGTGCCCCCTTCCACCATAATCCTCGATAATATTGTAGCGGTGCTTAGGCGAAGCCCTGCGACGGTAGTACATCAAGATCGTCACCACGCCGTCGTGCTGACAGAACTCTTCCCTGACACTTTGCTGGATCAGAGTCCGGGGATCGTCATCGAGCTGAACGTGTTCTAGAACTCGGAGGTGCCGTAGTTTCGGTGCTTGATCGGTCGGGCCGTGAAGACGTACGACTACATCAACCGCGTTGTGCTAACGCTTCCGCTGTCGGTCTACAAGGGTACGTAGATCACACTCTCCCCTCTCGTTGCTATGCATTACCATGATCTTGCGTGTGCATATGAATTTTTTTGAAATTACTACGTTCCCCAACAGGGACAACCCACCTAGGCGAACCTGGTGAGGGGGGCGCGCCCTGGTGGGTTGTGCCCACCCAGGTGCCCCCCTTCGGCAGGTCTTGGCTCCAGAAATTCTCTTTTATTATATAAAAATTCCTCGCAAAGTTTCGTTCCATTCCGAGAATTTTTATTTCTGCACAAAACAACACCATGGTAGTTCTATTGAAAACAATGTCAGTCCAGGGTTAGTTTCATTCAAATCATGCAAATTAGAGTCCAAAACAGGAGGAAAAGCATTAGAAAAAGTAGATACGTTGGAGACATATCACCTGTCAATATATCGCGGTATCCAGATCGATTGCCACATCGGGCACCAGGCCTCAACGTCCCGATGCCAAATGGCGGATAGCCTTGCCTCTCGTTGGGAAGGATTTGCTATGAAGGTAGAGCGGGTGTCACCCCCTCCAAAGACGTGCACCCGCCTCAAGTATTATCTCAACGACACTGGGTGCGTAACACATTATCCTCCTCGTCAGGGGCTCGCAACACCTCACTGAGGTGGAGCAGCCCCGGGCATGGTGCTCAGCGGTGTTCTCCAAGGCTTAGGTGCCGCCACCGCACATCCTCACAGACCTTTGCTCACAGAGGCGTGACCCCCAACCGGTCCATGACCACCAAGAAGACCGACACTCACCCGGTCCAAGACAACCGAGGAGACCGGCGTAGTTGGGATGTAAGGTCAAAGGTTGTCAGAATCGTGATTCTATTGTACGATTCTGTGACTTTATGATTCAAACTAAACACTCTGATTCTATTATATTGGTTAGTAGAATCTACATTTTTACGATTCTGATAGTTAAGATTCTACGATTTGTGATCCTACCATCGGAGCTATAATCCGATTCAGAATCAAGATTCTGACAACCGTGAGGGCACGGCCACCCACATGACCACCCACCAACACCCGCATGACGGCCCCCGTCGCAAGGGCACCACCATGCCCATCAACCGAAGCCGCTGCCGCAAGCCTGAAAGGCCAAACCTTGCCCGCCTCCCACCAAGAGACGGGTTACCGATGCGCAGCCGGGCAGCCCTGCTGCCGGACCAGCGCTCCACCACATCCCGCACTCCAACCTCCCGCCAGCGACCAACCAAATCAAATCACACTTGAGCACCGCAAAACCAGATCCGTGCGCAATGGCGAAGGTCCGCACACGAGGCGGCCTGGCGACGGTCGGCCCAGTCCATGGATTGACACCTTGTTAGATCCATTGGAACAACGACATCCTCTAGAGCCCATGGCTAGGCAGGTACCAACGCCCGACGCCCGCCACTACGGGAGGAGAGGCGCCACCAAGACCCGACCAGAACGGCCGTCGGCCATGACGAAGGAGCTTCGAGATGCAGCTGCTGATGATGAGATCACGATTGGGGAGGAACCATCGGGAGGGGCGAGAGTAGGAAAGGGAGAGAAGGAGCGGGGGAGGCCCCGCCTCCGCCGCGAGCCAGTCGGTGGCTGCCATGGCCCCCTCCCAACAAGTCGGTAGGGGGGTGGGAGAGTCAGTGATCCTGCTCTACACTCGCATTCCCCTTCCCAAACGCGTTGCAATTGTTGGTAGAGTATAAGAGCATCTCCAACAAAATAAATATCAAGTGCTAAAATAATTTTACAGTGCTACTGTAGCATTTATAGCGCGTCGCCGCCAACATTGATTTTCCACATGCCCAAAAACACACGCCCAAAAATACACGTAGTGCAAATTATGAAGGACACGCGGTCCGGCGTCCAACATTTGCAACGTGTGATAGCGCTTTTAAGCGCGCGCCTTAAATTCTTTTGCGTGCAAACTATTTTGCAGCATCTGCCGGAGTGTCTCCGGCGCACAAAAAGATCGGTTCTAGCGCGCGGAGCAGGTTTTAGATGCCTGTTGGAGATGTTCTTAACCATGAAACCACTGCTACTCGCTACAAAACAATTAAATACCACCATGTTCACGCCTTATTATGATAGTAGTTTAGCCGTGGTTTTTTCTCTTTGGGCTGAGCATCCCATGTTCCTCTGCTTTGGTCACCATGTTCACGCCTCGTGTCATGCGTTCTACCCCCTTATACTCACTCTTTACTTCTTCTATCAATGGAATGATACGTAAGCTTTACGTATTCATGAAAAAATTAAATTCTTTTGCAGCATCTGCTGGAGCGTCTCCGGCGCACGAAAAAAATGATTTTTTAGCGCGCGGAGCAGGTATGGGGCGCCTGTTGGAGATGCTCTAGACCATGAAACCACTGCTACTCACTACAAAACAATTAAATTCCATCTGAGTTTTTTTTTTTTGAAAGCCCACCTGAGGCTAATTAGATACTGAATGGAACGAAATTTCAGGAGAAAGAGGGGGAACCGGTCCAGCAAAATAGCAAAAGGCAACGGACTGGTCGGAAAAAGAAAACAGAAAACAAAAGGAAGGAAAGAGGTGGGAGAAGGAGGAGGGAAGGAAGCAAATCAAATATACTAAACCGATCGAGAGGGCAACACGTAACCTCCGATCCGATACTTAACACGGGAGACCATCCTTCCATCGACCCGCCTCCTTTTGCCACGGCCCGCGCGCACCGGTCACACATGGCTGAGACCCCCCGTGCCCCGCCGCCACTGAGGCCTCCGCCGCCCGTTCCGCTGCCGGACACGCCGCCTCGCCCGGATTCGTCGCCTTCCACGCCCGGCGAGGATTACCACACGCCGACGCCCTCGCTGGACGAGGCGCGCGAAGAAACGCCACCGTGGTCGCAAGAAACCAACGGCAACGAGAGAGCGGCCAGCAAAAGCCCGGCCCTCTCGCCCGTGCGCCTCCCCTCGCCGCACCGCCTGCTGCCGCCCAACTCCCCCACCGGCAACGGCGATGACGGTGCCGCCGCCGGGCATGCGCCGGTGCCGGGCCGCCGCCCGCAGCTCCGCCTCGCGCCCGGCCTCGTCCGGACGCCGTCGGAAGGGTCCGTCGCCAAGTCTCCCTCGCCGTCGCCCTCTTCGTCGCTGACGTCGCCATCGCCTCTAACCCTGGCTCCCACAATCACAACCAACAGCAAGAGCGCCCAGAGCACGCCGAAGCGCACGGAGGCATGGAAGCCGCCGGCCACGGGGATCGCGGTGCAGTTCGACCCTGTCGAGGAAGCCGTCACGTCGCCGCTGCAACTGGGCAAGGCCCGAATCGACCGCCATCGCGCCACTACGATGGCGGCAGCAGAGAACGGAGGCGCGCCCAACACGGTGCCTCGCGACGTGGCGGCGGTGGCCGCTGTCGGGGAGAGGAGGCCACTGTCGGTGGCGCTGCGGCTGGCCACGGCAGTGCTCAGCCTGGCGTCCTTCGCGGTGATGGCCAGCGCCCGGACGTCCGGCTGGGACGGCGATCACTTCGATCGCTACGATCAGTACAGGTCAGTCATTTCACCTGCTTACAGTACATGATTCTTTCCCCCCTCCCTGCACTTAGTTCGGATATGTCCGGCCGGGTTTTGACGGTTAGAATGAGTTTTTTTATCTTCCTTTTAATTAACGAAGCAGTTACCTTGGAGTAACTATCTGGCCCCTTTAATTTCTGGTTAATTAGTTCGATACATCAACACGATAAAACAGTCTGCATTCCTTGATTCGAATTCAGAATTCACCTTGGATTTTATTTGTTGATGAAAAAAAACAGAACGTGCCAATTACTCTTGGCATCCCTGGTATAGGTCCAAATAAGCGAAGCTGGGCAATTGCTCAGCAACCGCTCCAGCACCACCGCAGTCCCTGAACCTGAATTCATTATCCTGGCTTTTGCAAGCAGAGTTCTTGGCTTCTTTCATCTTCTTGGGGGGGGGAAATAACCTCTGTTCTTCCCAATGGCATGTCATGTCAGGTACGCCCTGGCGATGAACGTGATCGTCTGCGCCTACTCAATCGCGCAATCGCTTGGTGAGATCCGCCGTCTGGTCGCGGCGAGGTTTATTTACAGGAGCATGTCAAGCTACTACGTCAGCCTGTTCCTTGATCAGGCAAGCGAAACGTTCACGCCCAACAATCGAGCTGCTCTTCCATTTCTTGCCTCATCATCGTCTTCCTGGCTCTGCTGCAGGTCCTGGCGTATCTCCTCATGTCGGCGTCCTCGGCTGCCGCGTCGCGCAACAATCTGTGGGTGTCGAGGTTCAGCCAGGACGCCTTCAACAGGAAGATCACCAGCTCCGTGTGGCTGTCCTTCCTTGCCTTCATAGCGCTCGCCGCAAGCTCGCTCATCTCCACGGCTAATCTCTTCAGCATGGTCTAATTATGATAGATACGGCTCATCCCTTTCCCTCTGGGGATGAGTAACTGCCGACGTTCTTCATGTAAATTTTGCATTTTATATTGCCAGAAATCATACGATCGACTTATACCGTACGTTGTTCTCGGTCCTGACCTCTGACTCGTCAGAAATCCCTTGTAAAGAGGTTCATATAGTGCTCTAATTAAGCTTTTCACTGTCAAGTAGAATAGTCATTGTGCTACTCCACTTGTACTACCCGAGTACTCCCTCTGTAAACTAATATAAGAGCTTTTAGTGATCTAAACGATCTTATATTAGTTTACAGAGGGAGTACTTGTCAGTAGTCACCGTGCACTCAATGGTGACAGAGGCTTACAACTTGAATGTACACATTTTTCTTTTTCATTCAAAACCGCCATCTTACATGTAAAATCTCAGTGCCATACAAATACATGGACATGATCTTTTTTCAGTTGTCAAGTTGAACATGGTTCACTCTGCTGAGCCAAATGGAGTGCAGGATCATGTGGAAGAGATCATACCTGAGGGGCCTGGCGTGCCACAAGAAGTGCCTTTGGAGCCGCTTGACGCAGTCGTGCATGGCCACGTACTTCCGGAGCGAGATCCCCTGCAGTATCCTCTTGAGGTCCGGTATGTCCTTCTCCGCCACCACCACTGAGAAGGCGCTCCAGTCGAACACGTCGCTGAAGGGGAGGACGAAGTTGTCGGCGATGATCACCGGCACGCACTCGTAGTACAGGGCCTCCACGATCCTGGGGCTGTTCACCTCGTACCCCATGGGGCAAAGGCAGAACCTGCTATTCTTCATGTGCTCGATGTAGTTCATCGTCCTGGACACCCTGCCGGGGAGGAGAGCGTACACCCTCATGTCCTCGTCCTGCCCCTTGCCCCAGTGCTGGAGGAGGACCGGCCTGACCCTGCCGTGCACGTTGCCGGCAAAGAAGGCGAGGATGTGCCGCCGGGAGATGGGGTGCCCACCGAGGTACCGGAGCGGCCGCTTGGGCGTCCTGATGGTCGTCTCCGGGAGAGACACGTCCTTCCCGGGCGTGAAGATCCCCTCCGAGCTGTCAGCGTTGCACAGCGCCTTGATGCTGTTCCTGGACAGGTCGCGGTGCGCCGTGGTCGTGTATGGTCCCTGCCAAGCAAATTCAGAATTACTCCAGTAAAATCGTACTGCGATACGAAAATGTTAGAATCATTTGATTACCCAATCGTGGCAGGCGACGAGGAAATGGTCGGCGCCTCTGGTGCGGTTCCAGAAGGGGTACTTGGCGGCGAGGCCCTTGACGAAATCTCTGAGGTAGACGGCCAGGGGGCGCAGGTTATGCGAGTCCGGCACGTAGAGCGAGAGCCTGAGATTCTGCGAGCTGTAGGGCAGGTAGAAGAGGTGCGCCTTGGCGGCGTCGGCGACGACGAACGGCCTGCTCTCCTCGAGGAGCTTCATGAACCAGCCCTCGGACGCGTAGATGCCGCTGAGGGGAGGGGTGTGGAAGATGGGCCGCCGACCGTCCTGGTAAATGTAAACTTTGAGTATCCGTTCCATCAGTTGGTAGCTCCTGGATGATGATCACATTTCGCTACAATTAAATTGATGATGCGTTTAGTCACTCACTGAATTATACATACTAAGGAAACGTAGAGATTATTAATGCTGAGCATGTATCTGCTAGTACGTACCTCTTGAACTGGGAGACGTTCTTGAAGAGAGGCGCGTACAGGTCGTCGGGGTCGTCGGCGACGACCGGCTCGGCGGCCATTATCTCCTTCTTGGCGTACCTCAGCGCCTCCTCTGGCGCCATCCTCCAATACGACGGCTGATCACCACGACACAGAACGAAAATAGACAACACCGTTACTTTGAATCCCCAACCTGCATGCGGGCACGTACATACCTCTCGTTTTCGGGGCCTCGCCGCGGACGTAGCTGGTTCTGCAGGCGGCGGGGACGGCGGTGGAGGTGACGCCGTAGCTAATGTTGGATGTGGTGGCGGCGGCGTGGAGCTCGCGGCGGACAATAATTCTGCCGTGTGCTTGGTGGTGGACACGCTGGGGGACAATGGCAGCGAGAAGGTGAGGAACGCGGTGGCCGCGGCGGCGGCGAGGAGGGAGGCGAGGGCCGCGGCGCGACAGCAGGAGGCGGATATCATCGCGCCGCCATGGCGGGGACGCCGACCTCGCGATGAGGCCGGGGATTGTGCCGCGGTGGCGGCGAGGTGCGATGGCGGCATTAGGGGAATGTAACGGAGGGTATGGAGGGAAGTCAGGGATGGGCCCCTGCAGGAAATGGGAGGCAGAGAAACAAATTTATAGGGGCGAGACACCTCGAATTTAGCCGCAAAATCTGCATGCCAATTACAAACGCGCGCGCGCATGGAGTTAATTACCGTAAACCTTTTATTTTTATAGATCCTATCCTTGAAGGGAGTACTCTAGCAAAATTTACATGTGCTCCCCGAGGGGGGAGAGGGGCGGCAAAAGAACCAAATCCAGCTGGACTCCCAGAAACGCCGTTTCCGATGTGCACGGTGGTAGCAGCGGCAAATAGTAGGTCTCTATCTGTCCTTCTGATCGCATGGAAGTTCATAACCAAACCATGGCCTGCTGGCGCTGACGAGGACAGCCATTGCCAGCGTAACCTTGCACTTCCCACCTGTCAACTGTGGCCCTCCTGTGCCCAAAGGAATCGCCTGCAAACTTTGTCCACGTTACGTCCCTGTAGAACCCCGCCGGCGCCTGAATTGCTGCGAGAGCGAAATTGGGCATCGTGCAGAGGACAGAACGCACCACTGCTCTACGCCCTGCGTGGTTCATCAGTCTGCCCTTCCAGCTAGCAAGCTTCGCTCTGATGCGATCAAACACGAACTGGAGGTGGACTTTCTTCAGGCGACCCAAGTAGGTAAGGGGGAAGCCTACTAATTTGCCCGCAGACTCCTTAAAAAAACCTCCTTAAGAACCGCTTGTAAATTGATGTTCTGACAGCGGATGGGTGCAACAGATGATTTGTCTGAGCTCATTTGCAGACCAGACGCCCCACCAAACAATTATGGCGTCATCAGCGTATAAACTGACACTGGGTGTTAAAGCAGTTTATCGAGAGAGGAAAAAGAGAATGGTAGCCTGATTATATAAACCATCAAAACACACACACACGCCATATCTCACATTAAGATTGTAGGGACAGGCACTAGAAAACACATGGGTCATTATCTCCTTAGGCGCCATCCTCCAAATCCAATACTAGCCTTACCTTCCTTCTGTACTGTACTAAAATCTATCTAGGCGGTACCCAAAGGACTCACACGGAATGCAACCACAGCAACAGCCATGCATGCAGCTAAGCCTTTTTCGACCAAATATTTGCGACTGGCTAGCTAACCATTTCTGCACTACTTGACTTCAGGCATTCCACGTTTCGAAGCTTCCGCGGACGAAGTCATAGCGGGCACCAATCACATTCAGTGTGCCCTTGCTCAATCTATCCTTGACGAACGGATACGTCTTCAAATTTCCAAGCGACACATTGACGGCCTCCTGCATACACACCATTCAGAAATGCAAGATGAGCGCTTATCTAACTAGTACTATGGAACGTTAGTTAACTACTAGTACTACTAAAGATGAAAGGTGCCCCAAGGATAGCTCGTAAGTAGAGGGAAATCAGTGGTGCACAATTGGCCCACTATTCTGCTCAAGAGGAAATGAAGATGTTTTAAGCAATCGTACCTTTTCCAGCACGGTGCATTGGTCGTCGAAAGGCAACAACCTGTTTTCTCTCTGCACCTTCTTCTTGGCCTCCATACCGATCTTCACCCAGTCCTCAATGAAGTGGCTAAGTAACGATACAAACAGTGAGCTCAAATAAAACTTACTGAGAGGACAAACTAATACTGAAGCCATGTTTTAGTTCACTCCTCTTAAGACTCGTTTGGGTAGGATAGGATAGGATAGGATAGGGTCCATCCTTGCCCATCCAGTAATTCCTTATTTGGACCCCTTGTGTATATATGACTTTTTTCAGTACATAATAAGTATGCAAACATTTACTTACTACGTGTTAGGCCCTTCATCCTTCAGTGAGAGTAGTTCCCTAATTCCACCACAGCGGCTGTGACCAATCACAACAATGCACTCAACCTGCCAAATGGATGTCCATCAAGTTCTTTTGATGGAGAATATACCAATTTCCATAATTGGTAGTAAGCGCAAGTTTATGTCAGTTTATTGATTGCCCAAACTATCCAGGGTATCCCTTTCGACACTTTAAGTGAGTGCAATATAACTAACGGAGTTCTACAGACCATACCAACTCCAAACGATATACTATGATCTGAAGCAATACTTTTCCATATTAGAATCATTTGACACATGATTAAATTTATAAACTGTCCTGATGATACTTATGGCTGGGTAGAATGGCTATAGCCACACATTGATTCGAGAGTTGCTATGAGAGAACGTACATTTTTTATACCTTAACGAGAGAGATAACATTTTTTTTCCTCTAAGGAGAGTTCTCATCTCTGAGCACATCACTTTCACGGTTTCACCTTCCTAGACTGGACCCAACAGAACACAAATGTTAAACAACATTTGCAATTGACAAGATATATGCCCGTGAAAAGAGAGCCTATTTCGCTTAAAGAGGAGCATACATATACCCATGGAGAGAGGCAAAATTCTTTATTTTATTGGATCACATCTAGGGAAAATTAGAGATGCTACATGAAACAGAAACTATCTCCTTTTTAAAATGGAAGGCACAAGGCATGACGAAGTCATTACCAGATTGACTAATTATCTAATTATCAATTTACCAACCAACCTTGCCACACTGGCATAAATAAACTAACCGCAAAATTGTATGAGACAGTTGTATTCCTGAATAAAAGTACACTTTCATGTATCAAGGATATTAAAAACCAGAAGGAAGAAGCAACCTTGAGGATAACCACGGCAAACTCGATGGCTGACCCGACGCTGCAGTGCCTTGTCTGCAATCAATATGCAAGTGCAGCTCAGTATACATCTCAAATAGACAAGCTAGAGTTACTAAATAGTCCACAATAATATAGAATGAAACATTGTACATAATGAATAACCTTTTTTTTTTACCTTTTGATAGACAGGAACCATTCCGGCAATATTTCGAACAGTGAAGGCCTCTCCTGGATTCAGCCCGAGGGTTATTGTTGGAGACACACGCGAGTCAGCACATGCAAACACCATGTACTGCAAGTAAGAATGAATTAAGAGTGTTGTCAGCAACAAGCACAAATGTATATCAGAAGCACATCAGCTGCCGCAAGTGTAATAATTGCTTGATTGCCCAGAGACGGTAAGTTGTTGCCATCAGGCACCCCTTCATGTAATTTAACCTTCAACCAAAACATAGGTACCGGCAAGTGAATCATGAAGGTCAGCCATACCCTGGGCCCAAACAGCAATCTTGAAAATGAGAAATCGCTACAGTGTTTTCTAGCAACTAAAATAATTGTCCTTCGTAGCCTATGTTTCTTATCATCCTGGTTTATGTAATATGTTTAGCTCCATGTACACTACCGCATTCTGGAAGGCTAGCCTAGGCAGGTAATTACTGGGATATTAACATATCTCACGAATACATCCTTGGTTAAGGTTCCAAATTTACTGACAAACTTCACAAGTTGCAGAGCTAACGGAATGCTCGGTGGAGACAACACTCAGTGGCCACTTTGAACAATAAAGTTTGTTTTTCTATCATTCATGCATGTATCAAGTATCAACCAGATGGCACATACCTTGGGGAACTGATCCTTCTTAAGCGATTCAAAAAGCTTCGGATTCTTGCTGCCAGGTGGCAATTGCCACCACAGAATAACAAAGTCAATTCAGCACAAATCCATATTGAACAAAGACACAATTCTTTGGGCTTCAAGACATACTTGTACACATTCGTTCTGAAACGCTCGAAGCCGGTCTTCAGGCGCACGACAGCGTTCATACCCTGCAAGAATATGACCAGCCAACGCACGACGATCAGAAGTCACCGGCAACCACGGTCGTACGCTTGATGCATCAAGCAGATCCAAGGAGCAAAAGAAGAGAGAGAGTTCGACCTTGTGAGCATGGGTGATCACCGGGGGCCTTTGATGGTAGGGAGGGGTGTGATTGGGCTTCCGCTGGATGAGCGGCTCTGCGGTTGGGTGCATTGGGTTCTCCCTTGGGGGTTTGGAGGGGAAACAGCAGCAGCACCCACCCATCTTGGATCGTCTCCGCGTGGTTTACTAGAGGAGAAAGAGAGGAGGGGACTGAAGAACACCAAGGAATTGATGGAGATCCGCCGCCAGCTCGCCGCCCACCGGGAACGGAAGAGTTCGACAGATTTGCGAACGATGGAATTAAAACCCTTGCTCGTGGGATGACATGGATTCTATCTCTTCGTTTTTAGTACCAGATGCCTATCCGATTCTTGCTTTAATCTGATGGAGATTAACATCCATCAGATTTGAACGGGTTCGGATAAATTTCAAGACCAAACTTTTTTTTTAAGATCCAGTGTCCACTGACTTTTCATTTATTTAGCAGAACAGAGATCATGTACTACAAAAGAAAGCATCGAGAATGTTTTTGATGATCCAATTGGGAAACTCTAAAGGATCACGCATCGCCCTGGTTTTCTAGATGCTGGGCGCCGGCGCGCCTGATCAACAGTTCGACCGGTCGCGCCCCAGCCGTCCGATCCAACGAGCCCCAGTCGTCCGATCTATTTATTGACTTTCCCATCATCATCTTCTTCTTCTTCGTACGCAGCGCGGGTGCTGCCCCTGTCACTTGGATGTTATCCTGGCTGTCGGCCGCCACCCCCTCACCTGGAACTCCTTCCTTCGCCGCCCCGTGCTGCTGCAAGCCGCACTCACCACCGGTTGCTGCCCACGTCCGGCGTCGCCTCCTGCGCTTCTCGCCTCCGTGGATGCAACAACTTGTGCCCGTGGTTGCAGCTCCGGTGGGAACACTCGCGGCTCCGATGCACGACAGTCACGCTCCAGTGGCGATGATTCGCCGGACACAGTGCCCCCGCATCGAGCTCACTAAAAAATACATCTCTCCTCGAGGTGCCAGTAGTAGTAAAAATGCCACATGGTCGTAGCAAAAGAAAATGCCGGTTCCAGTAAAAAAACAATGTAGCATATCCGACTCGCCCGCCCCTAGCACCGCTCGTGGCTTTCCCCCTGGTCGGTCCTGTTGGAAATATGCCCTAGAGGCAACATGATATTTTCCGTTCATGATAAATATTTATTATTCATGCTAGAATTGTATTGACTGAAAACTTAAATACATGTGTGAATACATAAACTACGCTGTCCCTAGCAAGCCTCTACTAGACTAGCTCGTTGACCAAAGATGGTTAAGGTTTTCTAACCATAGACATGAGTTGTCATTTGATAACGGGATCACATCATTAGGAGAATGATGTGATGGACAGACCCAGTTGCAAGCTTAGCATCAGATCGTTTAGTTATTTTCTACAGCTTTCTTCAAGTCAAGTATCAGTTCCTTAGACCATGAGATCATGCTACTCCCGGATATCGAAGGAATGCCTTATGTGCTATCAAATAACGATCACTGTTCAACCAGCCCTCTACGGGGTCTTATTCTTCCACCCTCAACCGGCTCGGATGTGGCGGCCTCCTCGGGGTCCCGTTCATCCAGCGGCAACGTCCTACTACCACTGGGTCTTGTTCATCCAACCCCCATCAGGAACTGCTCATCCAACCCAAACCAACCGGCTAGACTCACCACGTCTTGACTCATTCAACGAACCCCCAACAACGGTCACTGTTGATAACCCACAAGTATAGGGGATCGCAACAGTTTTCGAGGCTAGATTATTCAACCCAAATTTATTGATTCGACATAAGGGTAGCCAAAGAATATTTGCAAGTATTAGCAGTTGAGTTATCAATTCAACCACACCTGGAGATTAATTATCTGCGGAAAAGTGATCAGTAGCAAAATAGTATGATAGCTTTGATAGTACTAGCAAGTGCAATGGTAACGGTAGCAGTGATAGCAATGATTTTGTAGCAAGTGCAACAGTAACAATAGCAATAGTAACTTAGCAAGAACAATATAAGAGAAATTCGTAGGCATTGGATCGGTGAATTCATTGGATGATATTCATCATATAACAGTCATAACCTAGGGCGATATGGCACACACGCACACGTACCTACACGAGAGAAACACGCAACCCTTCATGCATCGCTCGGCCCCGACCACCCACCGTAACCGGGAACTCCCCGAAATTTTCCTCGCCCTCGCTTATACCATGATTTTTCCCATCATGGACGGCCAAAAAATATCATGCGTGTGCGTCCCCGGCTTGCCCAGGACGAAAAGCCCATTTTCTTTCATGATTTTTTATCATAGAAGTAGGAGCCCACCACATCTATGATGATACTATTGGGGAACGCAGTAATTTTAAAAAATTTCCTACGCACACGCAAGATCATGGTGATGCATAGCAACGAGAGGGCAGAGTATCGTCTACGTACCCTCGTAGACCGTAAGCGGAAGCGTTATAACAACGCGGTTGATGTAGTCGTACGTCTTCACGATCGGCCGATCTAGTACCGAAGATACGGCACCTCCGCGATCTGCACACGTTCGGCTCGGTGACGTCCCGCGAACTCACGATCCAGTAGATCTTCGAGGGAGAGCTTCGTCGGCACGATGGCATGATGACGGTGATGATGTTGCTACCGGAACAGGGCTTCGCCTAAGCACCGCTACGATATTACTGAGGTAGATTATGATGGAGGGGGGCACCGCAGACGGCTAAAGATCAATGATCAACTTGTTGTGTCTCCAAGGGGTGCCCCCTCCCCGTATATTAAGGAGTGGAGGAGGGGAAGGGGCCGGCCTCCTATGGAGAGAAGGAAGGGAGAGAAGGAGAGAAGGAAAGGGGGGCGCCGCCCCCCTCCTTGTCCAATTCGGACTAGAGGGGGAGGGGGCGCACAGCTGCCTTAGCCGCCCCTCCTCTTCTCCCACTAGGGCCCATTAGGCCCAATATACTCCCCACGGGGTTCCAGTAACCCCCCGGTACTCCGGTATATGTCTGAAACCTCCCGAAACACTTCCGGTGTCCGAACATAGTCGTCCAATATTGATCTTTACATCTCGACCACTTCGAGACTCCTCGTCATGTCCGTGATCATATACAGGACTCTGAAATACCTTCGGTACATCAAAACACAAAAACTCATAATACTGATCGTCATAGAACTTTAAGCATGCGGACCCTACGGGTCCGAGGACTATGTAGACATGACCGAGACACGTCTTCGGTCAATAACCAATAGCGGAACCTGGATGCTCATATTGGCTCCTACATATTCTACGAAGATCTTTATCGGTCAAACCGCATAACAACATACGTTGTTCCCTTTGTCATCGGTATGTTACTTGCCCGAGATTCGATCGTCGGTATCTCAATACCTAGCTCAATCTCGTTACCGGCAAGTCTCTTTACTTGTTCTATAATGCATCATCCCGCAACTAACTCATTAGTTGCTTTGTTTGCAAGGCTTATAGTGATGTGCATTACCGAGAGGGCCCAGAGATACCTCTCCGACAATCAGAGTGACAAATCCTAATCTCGATCTATGCCAACTCAACAAGTACCATCGGAGACACCTGTAGAGCACCTTTATAATCACCCAGTTACGTTGTGACGTTTGGTAGCACACAAAGTGTTCCTCCGGTATTCGGGAGTTGCATAATCTCATAGTCATAGGAACATGTATAAGTCATGAAGAAAGCAATAGCAGTAAACTAAACGATCAAGCGCTAAGCTAACGGAATGAGTCAAGTCAATCACATAATTCTCCTAATGATGTGATCCCGTTTATCAAATGACAACTCATGTCTATGGTTAGGAAACATAACCATCTTTGATCAACGAGCTAGTCAAGTAGAGGCATACTAGTGACACTATGTTTGTCTATGTATTCACACATGTATTATGTTTCCGGTTAATACAATTATAGCATGAATAATAAACATTTATAATGATATGAGGAAATAAATAATAACTTTATTATTGCCTCTAGGGCATATTTCCTTCAGTCTCCCACTTGCACTAGAGTCAATAATCTAGATTACACAGTAATGATTCTAACACCCATGGAGTCTTGGTGTTGATCATGTTTTGCTCGTGGAAGAGGCTTAGTCAACGGCTCTGCAACATTCATATCCGTATGTACCTTGCAAATCTCTATGTCTCCTGCCTGGACTTGATCCCGGATGGAATTGAAGCGTCTCTTGATGTGTTTGGTTCTCTTGTGAAATCTGGATTCCTTTGCCAAGGCAATTGCACTAGTATTGTCACAAAAGAATTTCATTGGACCCGATGCACTAGGTATGACACCTAGATCGGATATGAACTCCTTCATCCAGAATCCTTCATTTGCTGCTTCCGAAGCAGCTATGTACTCCGCTTCACACGTAGATCCCGCCATGACGCTTTGTTTAGAACTGCTCGAACTGACAGCTCCACCATTCAATATAAACACGTATCCGGTTTGCGATTTAGAATCGTCCGGATCAGTGTCAAAGCTTGCATCGACATAACCATTTACGATGAGCTCTTTGTCACCTCCATAAACGAGAAACATATCCTTAGTCCTTTTCAGGTATTTCAGGATGTTCTTGATCGCTGTCCAGTGACCCACTCTTGGATTACTTTGGTACCTCCCTGCTAAACTAATAGCAAGGCACACATCAGGTCTGGTACACAGCATTGCATACATGATAGAGCCTATGGCTGAAGCATAGGGAACACTTTTCATCTTCTCTCTATCTTCTGCAGTGGTCAGGCATTGAGTCTTACTCAACTTCACACCTTGTAACACAGGCAAGAACCCTTTCTTTGCTTGATCCATTTTGAACTTCTTCAAAACTTTATCAAGGTATGTGCTTTGTGAAAGTCCAATTAAACGTCTTGATCTATCTCTATAGATCTTGATGCCCAATATATAAGCAGCTTATCCGAGGTCTTTCATTGAAAAACTCTTATTCAAGTATCCTTTTATGCTGTCCAGAAATTCTATATGATTTCTAATCAACAATATGTCATCCACATATAATATTAGAAATGCTACAGAGCTCCCACTCACTTTCTTGTAAATACATGCTTCTCCAAAAGTCTGTATAAAACCATATGCTTTGATCACACTATCAAAACGTTTATTCCAACTCCGAGAGGCTTGCACCAGTCCATAAATGGATCACTGGAGCTTGCACTCTTTGTTAGCACCCTTTGGATCGACAAAACCTTCTGGTTGCATCATATACAACTCTTGTTCCAGAAATCCATTCAGGAATGCAGTTTTGACATCCATTTGCCAAATTTCATAATCATAAAATGCAGCAATTGCTAACATGATTCGAACAGGCTTAAGCATCACTACGGGTGAGAAAGTCTCATCGTAGTCAACCCCTTGAACTTGTCGAAAACCTTTCACAACAAGTCAAGCTTTGTAGATAGTAACATTACTGTCAGCGTCAGTCTTCTTCTTGAAGATCCATTTATTCTCGATGGCTTGCCGATCATCAGGCAAGTCAACCAAAGTCCACACTATGTTCTCATACATGGATCCCATCTCAGATTTCATGGCCTCAAGCCATTTTGCGGAATCTGGGCTCACCATCGCTTCTTCATAGTTCGTAGGTTCATCATTTCCAGAACCGGGTTATCGTACCACTCTGGTGCGGATCTTACTCTGGTTGACCTACGAGGTTCGGTAGTAACTTGATCTGAAGTTTCATGATCATCATCATTAACTTCCTCACTAATTGGTGTATATGTCACAGGAACCAGTTTCTGTGATGAACTACTTTCCAATAAAGGAGCAGGTATAGTTATCTCATCAATTTCTACTTTCCTCCCACTCACTTCTTTCGAGAGAAACTCCTTCTCTAGAAAGGATCCATTCTTAGAAACAAATGGCTTGCCTTCGGTTCTGTGATAGAAGGTGTACCCAATAGTTTCCTTTGGGTATCCTATGAAGACACATTTCTCCGACTTGGTTTCGAGCTTATCAGGTTGAAGCTTTTTCACATAAGCATCGCAGCCCCAAACTTTAAGAATCGACAACTTTGGTTTCTTGCCAAACCACAGTTCATAAGGCATCGTCTCAATGGATTTCGATGGTGCCCTATTTAACGTGAATGCAGCCGTCTCTAAAGCATAACCCCAAAACGATAGCGGTAAATCAGTAAGAGACATCATAGATCGCACCATATCTAGTAAAGTACAATTACGATGTTCGGACATACCATTACGCTGTGGTGTTCTGGGTGGCGTGAGTTGCGAAACTATTTCGCATTGTTTCAAATGTAGACCAAACTCATAACTCAAATATTCTCCTCCACGATCAGATCGTAGAAACTTTATTTTCTTGTTACGATGATTTTCCACTTCACTCTGAAATTCTTTGAACTTTTCAAATGTTTCGGACTTATGTTTTATTAAGTAGATATACCCATATCTGCTCAAATCATCTGTGAAGGTGAGAAAATAATGATACCCGCAGCGAGCCTCAATATTCATTGGACCACATACATCAGTATGTATGATTTCCAACAAATCTGTTGATCGCTCCATTGTTCCGGAGAACGGCGTTTCAATCATCTTGCCCATGAGGCATGGTTCGCAAGTACCAAGTGATTCCAGAAGTCCATCAATATGGAGTTTCTTCATGCGCTTTACACCAATATGACCTAAACGGTAGTGCCACAAATAAGTTGCACTATCATTATCAACTCTGCATCTTTTGGCTTCAACATTATGAATATGTGTATTACTACTATCGAGATTCAACACAAATAGACCACTCTTCAAGGATGCATGACCATAAAAGATATTACTCATATAAATAGAACAACCTATTCTCAGATTTAAATGAATAACCGCCTCGCATCAAACAAGATCTAGATATAATGTTCATGCTTAACGCTGGCACCAAATAACAATTATTCAGGTCTAAAATTAATCCCGAAGGTACATGTAGAGGTAGCGTGCCAACGGCGAGTACATCGACTTTGGAACCATTTCCCACACGCATCGTCACCTCGTCCTTAGCTAATCTTCGCTGAATCTGTAGTCCCTGTTTCGAGTTGCAAATATTAGCAAAAAAACCAGTATCAAATACCCAGGTGCTACTGCGAGTGAGGGAGTCCTGGACTAAGGGGTCCTCGGGTGTCCGGCCTGTTAGCCATGGGCCGGATTGATGGGTTGTGAAGATACGCAGACCGAAGACTACACCCGAGTCCGGATGGGACTCTCCTTAGTGTGGAAGGGAAGCTTGACGAACGGATATGTAGATTCCCTTCTTTGTAACCGACCTTGTGTAACCCTAGATCCTCCCGATGTCTATATAAACCGAGGACTTAGTCCGGATAGGACACTCATTATCATAGCCATACAAGCTAGACCTCTAGGGTTTAGCCACTATGATCTCGAGGTAGGTCAACTCTGGTAATACTCATATTCATCAATATCAATCAAGCAGGACGTAGGGTATTACCTCCATAGAGAGGGCCCGAACCTGGGTAATCATCGTGTCCCCCCGTCTCCTATTACCATCGACCTTAGACACACAGTTCGGAACCCCTACCCGAGATCCGCCGGTTTTGACACCGACATTGGTGCTTTCATTGAGAGTTCCTCTGTGCTGCCGCTAAAAGGTTTGATGCCCCCTCGATCGTCAATAATGACGCTGTCCAAGGAGAAACCTTCCTCCCTGGACAAATCTTCGTGTTCGGCGGCTTCGCACTGCGGGCCAACTCGTTTGGCCATCTGGAGCAGATCGAAAGCTACGCCCCTGGCCATCAGGTCAGATTCGGGAGCTTGAACTATGTTGCGGACATCCGTGGAGACTTGATCTTCGCCGGATTCGAGACCGCGGCAGCCGCTCCCGGTTACCCAGATGATCATGACCTAAATCTGTCATCTGGCCGCATCCAGGAGATTGCTCCTATAACCGCTTTGGCCTTAGAGCCGGAGCAGACTGCGCCATCCGAGGACAGGAGGATCAACCCCACCACGGAGGCCACAGATCTCACGGCGTTGGAGCCGCACATAGACTTAACCCCTCACGACGTCTTTGTCACCGAAACTCCGGACTCGTCTCCGAACATAAGTTCTGAACCGCGTGAGCCCGCGGACGCCGAACTTGATCGTTTATCGATCTTCGAATTCAGCGCCGCAGACATCTTCCAGCACCCGCCTTTGGGCGATGTGCTAAACTCGTTAAAGAACCTATCCTTGACAGAGGAATCATAGCCGAACTATATCTGGCTCGAACCAGGGGCTGGCGGCGGAGAATTTTGCTTCCCACCCACCACCCACTTCATAGCCACGGTCGAGGATTCGACCGATACACTTGATCACGACTCCGAGAACATTGACGGTATGGACAACGATGCTGAAGACAGCAAAGACCCCATTGATACAGCTAATGACCAAGATGAACGGGAAGATGGGCAGGTTAGCCCTGGTAAGCATGCCAAGTATGAAGATTCGAAGGATGGCAATTACCTTCCGCTCTCTGAGGATGAGGTGAGCCTCGGCACCGAGGACTTTATCGTGCCTGAGGAACCTCTTGAGCAGGAGCGCTTCAAGCGCCAACTAATAGCCACTGCAAGGAGCCTGAAAAAGAAGCAGCAGCAACTTCAAGCCGACCAAGATCTGATCAATGATAGATGGACCAAAGTCCTAGCTGCCGAAGAATACGGCCTTAGTGGCCCAGCCAAAAGCTACCCGAAGAGTAGATTGCTACCCCAGGGCGACGACAGGGCGCTCGAGCCCGCGCCATTATCGCACAAGATGTCAGGTCAACCACAACTTGGTCTGGGTAAAACGGCAACTCAAGCTGAACACCAGACTGCCCCACCTCGCCATAAAGGCAAGAAGAAAATAGCTCGGGGTTGTGCACACGACCGTCACCAGGATCCGGGTAACAGAGCAGGACACCCAAGAGTGACCTACGGATCGCGAAGACATACCTCGACACGCGACGACGGCCACCTATTCTGATGTGACAAACCTAGCAACGCCCGGGCTGAAAACTGCAAACGGACTCCATTGGAGGTACGTCGCAGTGTGGTGCAACATAGAGGCGCCGCGCACCCTCTTTGCTTCACAGACGAAGTAATGGAGCATCAGTTCCCAGACGGGTTCAAACCTATGAATATTGAATCACACTATGGAACAACGGATCCCACAGTATGGATCGAAGACTTCCTCCTCCATATCCACATGGCCCGTGGGGACGACCTTCATGCCATCAAATACCTACCACTAAAACTCAAAGGACCAGCTCGGTGCTGGTTAAACAGTCTGCCTGAAAATTCTATTGGCAGCTGGGAAGATTTGGAGGACGCCTTTCGCGAAACCTTCCAAGGAACATGTGTCCGGCCACCGGACGACTCTGACTTAAGTCACATTGTCCAGCAGCCCGGAGAGTCAGCCAGGCAGCTCTGGACTAGGTTCTTAGTTAAAAAGAACCAAATCATCGACTGTCCAGACGCAGAAGCCCTTGCGGCCTTTAAACACAGCGTCCGGGATGAATGGCTTGCACGCCACCTCGGTCAAGAAAGACATAGATCCATGACAGCCCTTACTGCTCTAATGACCCGCTTTTACGCGGGAGAAGACAGCTGGCTCGCTCGTAGAAGCAATAGCGCCAGTGACTCGGGCACTTCCGAAATCCGAGACGGCAACGACAATCCACGACAAAGTAAACACAACAGTCGCAATGATAATGAAAGATCACGCGACACAACGGTCAATGCTGGATTCAGTAATCCTAAGCCTGGTCAACGGAAAAGCCATTCAAGGCGAACAGAGACGGACCATCCAACCTAGACAGGATACTGGACCGACCTTGCCAGATTCATGACCACCCCAATAAACCAGCTAATCATACCAATAGAAACTGTTGGGTCCTCAAGCAGGCCGGCAAGCTCAACGCCGAACGCAAGGGAAGGGGGCCGCCAGGCAATAGGGATGACAGAGCGGTTCACTAGCCAAGTGCCAAGGGCCAGAAGCAATTTCCCCCCGAAGATTGATCAAATCTGGAGCATAAATAGCAGTTCGTCTTCCGTTGCCCATCTGATATACCCGTTAAAACTATACTTATTATACATAACTACGCACTTAAGATACCATGGGTGTTGGCGGAAGCATAATACGAACAAGTTTGCAAGCACTTCGGTAACATTTTTTATCTATTTTCCTTTTTTCTTTCTTCATTACCTCTTAAAAACAGGTGGCGCAAAGGAGAAACATCTAAAACCGACTCTATCGTAGTTTGGATCCGTACACTCACCTACGGGGCTACTTCCTTCAAGGATCCCCCTCGCTGAGGACAGGCGGCGCAGACATGCAACAGGAGGTCCAAAATAACTTTTTGTAGACCACACTCTTTTTCGAGCCTGTAACATGCCTTTTTCCTCTGCCTTCGACCCAGGGCATATCAAGTAGCCGGGGTCATGGCCTTTATATATATCAAGTAATCTTTGGCATATTGCTCAGGTCCCAGTTCTACCAATATTATTTATCTGCGTCTTTCTGCAATTGAATACACCTCCTATGGTTGTTTCACAGATATACCCCGGCTTAAACTTGCCAGGGGCTCGGTACGGGAACAATTGAGTTGCCAACAAAGTCCGAACAGCTTTTGCAGCATACTTCGGCATCGCGAGTTTGACCTTATATGCATCAGCTCTAAATCATGTCTTGGGTCAATAGTTGGGTTGCCCGGCTCCTGTGCTTGTTATCCTACGTTCCGCTCTATCGGCTAGGGTAGTAAAGGGAGAACTACTGCGATTGTGCTTCCGGTTCACCTGGCTCAGCACCCCAGTAGAGAAAGCCGAAAACTGACTGTCATGATGCGGCGAGAGCTGGTCAACCACTCGATGACTTATCGGAATCTCTAGAGATTCCTCCGTGTCACACGAAGGACCTCTTTTCGGTCAAATATGTACATGCATCATATGAATAAGCTGCATACATACCAGGGGCTATGTCGTAGACCCACCATAAAACTCCTATGGCTAAGTGAAAGTGTTAACGCCCTATACTTTGGTTGCCTGGTTCGCCGCATTGACACCTCCTTCACGGACCGAGACGTTGGGTCAAGAGTGATCAAATGCTTTTCTGAACACCCCCGTACTTCCCACGAGGGGGCTAAAGCCAACGACTGGAAAACTTTCAGATTATATTAAAACGGCCGCACAGGAGGAACACAAACTTTCGAGCAATATATAAAAATAGATTAACTATAAAATTGTCTCGTACAATTCTCATACACCTCACTAGAACAATATGTCTTTCGAGCACTGACCCTCTATCAAGCGGGCAGCCACTAGGACGTCTTCAAAATAATGCTCCGGTTCTTGGTGGTCCTTGCCCTTGGGTGGACTCTTCACTGCAACATTGATGGCCTTCATCTTCCCCCAGAAGGTCTTGACTCGGGCAAAGGCCATCCGTGCACCCTCGATGCACACCAACCGCTTCACAGCGTCGATACGTGGCACCGCGTCAACAAGCCATTGCACCAAGCCAAAGTAAATATTCAGAACATGCTCAGTTGGCCATAACCGAGTTATGACATTCTTGATGGCAGCGCCGAATATCCTATGAAGCTCGGCCCACTGGGACATCTGCTCATTTAGCAACAGGGGGCGCTTCGACGCACTGAATTGTGACCAGAAAAGCTTCTCCGTTGCATACCCCTCTCGTGCCTGGTAAAACTGCGCCACATCGAAAGAACTCTTTGGCAAGTCTAAAAACTCGTCTGGAGAACTCCACAATTGGTTAAGCTGAGCATAGTTTGGATCCCTGAATTTACTCTGTAGCAAAAATGGCTCACCAGCCGCAATCTCCCTAGCTTGCCGGATCTCCTCACGGGCAGCTTTGGGTTCAGACCGCGCTTCTCTCGCCTCTCGTAAGGCCTTGTCAACTTCAGCCGTTTTGGCTTCATTCTCCTTCTCCAGGAGTAAATAGCGGCTAGCAGCATTTCTTAGTTCGAGCGCCATCGTGGATATCTTCTCCTCGTCTTGACGCCGAGCAGCTCGTTCGGCTTTTAACTCAGCCGATGCCTTTTCGGCAGCCGCATTACTACACCGAGCCTGCTCCTTGGCCCGGGCCAGCTCCGCCCGAAGAGTTTCAACAATGGCAGCACCATCTGCAGTCATGCATATTACAGTATATAAATTTCAGCATTATGCTTATATCACAAAAATGTATGTGAAGGGACTGCCCCGAATACATACCTTGCGATTCGTCAAGACGCACATTGATTAACGCAATGTCATCCCCGGCCATATCAAGCTTCCTTTGCAGCTCGGCAATATCCGTAGTCTGGGAAGTAGCCAGGGGGGAAGCAGCCTGTGTTCAAGTTAATCAGATTAGTCCTTGAATGTTTCTTCTTGATCCGTCGTTCACCTCCCATGGGAAGCCAACCCGAGTCTCAGGGGATACTATCTATACATAGGTGTATTTTGCGAATAAAACACAATTGCACATATTACAATACAAACCTCGAAGCCTCTTAGTAGGCTCGCAAAGGCCTCATCCAATCCGCTCTTCGCGGACTGGGCCTTTTCAGCCACCGTGCCCATTAAGGTACGATGTTCCTCTGAGACCGACGCCTGCCGTAGCATGTTCGCCAAGATATCCGGCGCCTCTGGGTCTCCGGAGGCTGCCATAAGAGTATGACCACCCTTTGAAGGGATCCGTTCGTTTGTATCCGGCTGTATATCGGATTGTCCGGGGCCCTCATTGTTGTCCCCTAGACCCTAGGCCACCGAAGTATCACCTTCGGGCAATGTCTTCATCATCCCTTGCACCACTTGTTGGTCGGGGGAGACCCTCCGCGACGACACCTCCAAGTCGTCCGCCCTATTGGACGGGGAATCCGGTGGGGGCGTTTCGCTTTCCATCATCTCTGGGAGAAGGTACCCCAAGGAAAAGGATTGTTGAGGAAGACTGTGTGCTGAACTGCAAAAACAAAGAATATATATTCCGGGCATTATAAGAAAGGAACGGGAAATGTTTAAAACAACCTTGATTCACTTACTATTTGGCCTGAGGCTTGTCCTCATCATGAGACTGCGCTTTGACGTCCTCCAAGCCCGAGCCAGCCACCTGAGGCATCTTGCCTCGCCTAGAAGCCTGCTTCTCCCCATCTTCGGAGGCGGCCCTTCTCTTCCTAGGAGGAAGGGAGACAGTGGCCCCCCTTCACTTTTGTCTTCGGATGAGGGGAGTTTGATTCCTCCAGACACAATGTCCGATGCACCCTTGGAATAGAGGCCATCTTTGGTCCTCTCACTCTCCGCCTCGCCCTCCTTCACAGGCATCTGGTATGGTGCCAGGGCCAGCATCCTTATTAGAACAAGATTCAATGGGCCCTCGGGCAGGGGCCGAACACATAATTAGTTCCGCCTTCTTTGTCCAGCCTTGGAAGAAGATAGCTTGCTCAGTACCATATTACGGTAGGCATAATTACAAAGTGTTTGGGAGCCAAGTGCTTACCGGAGTATCCGGACGGTTGTGGTTAAGGCCAGCATCTTCGGTGGTGTCCGGCCAATGTTTCCGCTTCCCGAAAAATAACTTCCACATCCCTTTGTGTGTGGTGCCGAAGAAGTGTTGGAGGGTTTGTGGTCCTTCTGGATTAAACTCCCACATGCGGCGAGACCTGCACTGGCACGACAGGATTCGGTGAACTAACATCACTTGGATCACATTGACAAGATCGATGTCTCTTTTGAGGAGGTTTAGATGCTTCTCTGTAAAGTCTGCACTTCATCAACTGATCCCCAGTCCAGCCCCTTGTTGACCCATGATGCAAGCTGTAATGGTGGGCTAGGACGGAATGTGGGTGCAGCTACCCACTTGGTGTTGTGGGGCTCTGTAATGTAAAACCACTCCCATTGCCAGTGACTGGAAGTTTCGATAAAAGAACCTCTTGGCCAAGGAGAGCTGGTGAGTTGGCTGATCGTAGCACCACCGCACTCTACCTGTTCCCCGCCGACTACCTTCGGCTTCACACTGAAGGTCTTGAGCCATAAGCCGAAGTGTGGGGGAATTCGGAGGAAGGCCTCGCATGTAATGATAAACACCGAGACGTGGAGGATAGAGTCCGGGGCTAGGTCATGAAAATCTAGTCCGTAATAGAACATTAGCCGCCGGACGAAGGGGTGAAGAGAAAACCCTAGCCCCTGGAGGAAGTGGGAGATGAATACGACCCTCTCGCCAGATCTGGGGGTCGGAGTAACCTGTCCTTGAGCAGGAAGCCTGTGGTGGACCTCCGCGGACAAATATCTAGCCGCCCGAAGCTTTGTGATATCCTCCTCTGTAACGGAGGAAGCCACCCATCGGCCTTGGGAGCTGGGTCCGGACATGATGGGGAGTCTCGAAATGATGAAGTCGAACCTTGGGGGCTAGAACTCGAGGTTGGGAAGGTTGATGAGAGGTTTGGCATAAAAAATGGCCCTTGGTTCCCTTACAAAGGCAACGGGTATTGAACGCCTCCTCCTAAGCCTAAGAACCTGCCTATTCCTAAGGAAGCTTTCCCGCAGGACGGTTGGGTTACCTACGCTCGTATTGATGAAAATCCCGCAATTAGGGGACATGATCTCTGCTTCGACAAGACGTGTCAATGAAAACCACGCCCTGAAAAGTGGGACGGCGGGACGGGAAACGGTTCGAAATAACGGCCAAGAAGCATGAACGTCACATTACTAAAAGTTGTCAGCTGATTGGATTCGTAGAATACTATACACTCTACGGCTGTATGTTATAGGTCCGGACACAATCAATTTGTCCGAAAACTATTTTGGAGTTCGGAAGGAGGAACCTGCCCTGCAATGCCGAAGACAGCACTATGCGCCGGATACCTTGTCATTGAAGCCAGGTTCAGGGGCTACTGAGGGAGTCCTGGACTAAGGGGTCCTCGGGGGTCCGACCTGTTAGCCATGGGCCGGACTGATGGGCTGTGAAGATACGAAGACTGAAGACTGCACCCGAGTCCGGATGGGACTCTCCTTGGTGTGGAAGGCAAGCTTGACGACCGGACATGTAGATTCCCTTCTTTGTAACCGACCTTGTGTAACCCTAGATCCTCCCGGTGTCTATATAAACCGGAGAACTTAGTCTGGATAGGATACTCATTATCATAGCCATACAAGCTAGACCTCTAGGGTTTAGCCACTACGATCTCGAGGTAGATCAACTCTTGTAATACTCATATTCATCAATATCAATCAAGCAGGACGTAGGGTATTACCTCCATAGAGAGGGCCCGAACCTGGGTAAACATCGTGTCCCCCGTTGATACGTCTCCAACGTATCTATAATTTATGAAGTATTCATGCTATTATATTATCCATCTAGGATGTTTTATATGCATTTATATGCTATTTATATGATTTTTTGGACTAAAACATTAACCTAGAGCCCAGTGCCAGTTTCTGTTTTTCCGTTGTTTTTGAGTATCGCAGAAAAGGAAAACCAAACGGAGTCCAATTGACCTGAAACTTGACGGAGCTTATTTTTGGACCAGAAGAAGGCTAGGAAGTAAAAGAACTAGGCCAAAAGAGTCTCGGGCTGCCCACGAGGGTGGGGGGCGCGCCCCCTGCCTAGTGGACAGCCTGGAGACCCCCCTGCCTTGTTCCCGACTCCAACACCTCTTATATAACCCAAAACTTTCAAAAAGAAACCTAGATCGGGATTTCCGCCGCCAGAAGCCTCTGTAGCCATCGAAAACCAATCTAGGCCCTCTCCGGCACCCTGCCGGAGGGGGCCATCATCACCGGAGGGCATGGAGGAGGATCCCAGAGGGGCCATTATCGTCATGAAGGCCAAGGATGTAACGCCCCGAGACCGATGTGCTAGGTGTCCTCCAGTTATTCGCTGTTGTTGCCTTGTCATTGCTTGCGTGTCATGCATTGCATATCATGTCATCATGTGCATTTCATTTGCATACGTGTTCGTCTCATGCATCCGAGCATTTTCCCCGTTGTCCGTTTTGCATTCCGGCGCTCCGTTCTCCTCCGATGGTCCTTTCTACCTTTCTTTCATGTGTGGGGGTTAAACATTTCCGGATTGGACCAAGACTTGGCAAGCGGCCTTGGTTTACTACCGGTAGACCGCCTGTCAAGTTTCGTACCATTTGGACTTCGTTTGATACTCCAACGGTTAATCGAGGGACCGAAAAGGCCTCGTGTGTGTTGCAGCCCAACACCTTTCCAATTTGGCCCAAAACCCACCTAAACCCTCTCCATCATCTAGAGCGTTCGATCACGATTGCGTGGCCGAAAACCGCACCTCATTTGGACTCTCCTAGCTCCTCCTATGTCTATATAAAGACCCCTCCTCCAAATTCGTGGATCCCCTCTCCGAAACCCTAAAAATCGGATCTCCGCCGCCGCCGGACACGTCTAGACGGAGCCGGACGCGTCCGGATCCGCCACCGCCGCCACGTGGCGCCCCGCCACTCGCCCGCCGAGCCGCGCCCACTTCGTCGGGGCCCGGCGGAGCCCAGATCCGGCCCTCCCCGGGCCCGAGTCGGGCTGCCGCTTCCTGCGCGTGCCGCCGCCCGCGTCCGTCGTCTTCGCCATTTCTGGTCGCCGGACTCGCCCCGCTGGAGCGCGCCGCCTCACCGGCGCGGCTCCCCACGCCCGCCGCCGGCCGCCGCCATGTCTTCGCGCCGCCGCCCGCATACGGCGCCGCCTCTCCGCCCGTCGCCTCGCGCCGCCTCCCGGAGCGCGCCGCCGCCGTCGACCCTCGCTGGAGGCCCGCCGCCCGCGCCCTCGTTCGTCGCCTCGCCTCGCCGGCGGGAACTGGCTTCGCCGCCCCTGCCTCCCCGATCCGATCGGGATCGAGGGAGCCGACGACGCCCCCGTTGACTCTTCGTGGGCCCCGTCTTCGGCCCAGCACGCCGGCCTCGTTAGGCCCAGCGCCAAGCCGGCCCAGCTCCACTCCCTCCGGCCCGTTATATTTTTTTTCATGAGGGTATATTTTTTTTCTCGTCTAAGTCCCCGAGTTTTCCAGTTTCATATACCCATGTTCATCGTGCCGTAACTCCTCATCCGTAGCTCCGATTCATGCATATAGCATATCAAAATGTTCGTCTCAGAGAGCACATCATTTCATCCCATTGCATCATTCTCATTTGAGTTCATCTTGATGCCCGAAATGCTGTTAGAAGAGTGCTACTTGAGATATTTGTCAGATCTGCTACTCCATTTAGATATTTGTCATTTTTGCCATGATTATTGTGTGCATGATATGCCCATGAGCTCTACATATGTTTTGTTATATGCCATGCCATATTTCCATAGGTGCAACCCATGTATTTTTGTGATGTGTGTGGTGACTAGCACAAGCTTGCAAAGTGAGGCACATGGTAATGCTGATTTCAGGGACTTAGCATTTCCACTAAGTCCTTGACCTGTTTATCTCATTTGGCCATATGTTCATGTTGTTTCCTAGTGGTCCGTGCCTCTTTTGAGGATGATCAGTAAGGATGTTTTGTTAATATTGTAGTGCTCTATCCATCCATGTCTTTGGTTGCAATTATGGAGCACCCTAGCTTTGAGTCAATCGAGCTCTACTTTTTCTACTTCGTGAATCTGGGCAGATTGTCTACTTGTTAGCGATTTTGCCGAGGATGTTGTAGTTGATCCGTGCATGCTATGCTATTGTTCTTGCCATGTATAGCTTGTATTTTGTGTATTGTATGCTTAGATTATCATGACATGCTCTGTAGTGAGTGCATCGAGCTCGTAAACATGCCTACTTGATATCTGTTTCAACATGTTCCAGTTTTCACCAAGTCTGTGATCTGATTATGTTTTTGCCATGTTCACATGCTTGCAATTGTATTTTCTGATCCCTTTTGGCTCAAGGTCACTAAGGGACTTTTGTTAAGCTCTTTGAGTAGCTCCATGCCATGCTTTACTTTGCCATGTTCAGGCCCTGTAGCATATAGTTTTCATGCTCCAAAGTGTGCTACCTGATCTGAAATTCCAGGCTAGTGTTAATTTCACTAAGTCTGAAATCTGTTTACCATATGCATTTTTTGCCATGCTTGTTTGAACCTGTTAATGTATGAATTGGCCGTAGCTCAGTGTTCATCTTTTGTTAAGCATCTTGAGTGGATCCCTGCCATGTATTTTGTTGCCACGTTTGAGTGCTGTAGCATGTTCATCTTGTTGCATTTAGAAGGCTACTTGCTGTATATCGCAGACCGGTGCCATATTTGATTTGCTTGCCATTTCCAAACCGTAACTCCGATTCCGGTGATATTTATATCGATTTCAAATGAAATCACCTCACCTTTCCAGTGGCACTCTTGGATTTCCAAGTTGAGGCCAGGTTCATGCATTCCTTGTCCAATCATGCATATGCATCGCATACCGCATCCCGCATATCATACCATGTTCATGTGTGGTTTGTTTACTATATTGTGTGTTTCTTTCCAGTGTTTGCTTCTTCGGGTTGGTTCCGGTAACGTCGCGTTTGTGAGGACCCGTTCGTCTACGCCCGTTTGTCTTCTTCATGGACTCGTTCTTCTTCCTTGCGGGATTTCAGGCAAGATGATCATACCCTCGAAATCACTTCTATCTTTGCTTGCTTAGTTTCTCGCTCTTTTGCTATGCCTATGCTGCGATACCTACCACTTGCTTATCATGCCTCCTATATTGTTGAACCAAGCCTCTAACCCACCTTGTCCTAGCAAACTGTTGTTTGGCTATGTTACCGCTTTGCTCAGCCCCTCTTATAGCGTTGTTAGTTGCAGGTGAAGATTGAAGTTTGTTCCTTGTTGGAACATGGAGATGTTGTTCCTTGTTGGAACATGTTTTACTTGTTGGGATATCACAATATATCTTATTTAATTAATGCATCTATATACTTGGTAAAGGGTGGAAGGCTCGGCCTTATGCCTGGTGTTTTGTTCCACTCTTGCCGCCCTAGTTTCCGTCATATCAGTGTTATGTTCCTGGATTTTGCGTTCCTTACGCAGTTGGGTTATAATGGGAACCCCTTGATAGTTCGCTTTGAATAAAACTCCTCCAGCAAGGCCCAACCTTGGTTTTACCATTCGCCACCTAGCCTCTTTTTCCCTTGGGTTAGGCCAGCCCAAGGGTCATCTTTATTTTAACCCCCCCGGGCCAGTGCTTGTCTAAGTGTTGGTCCGAAATGGGCAGCCTACGGGGCCACCTCGAGGAAACTTGAGGGCTGGTTTTACTCGTAGCTTGACCTATCCGGTGTTGCCCTGAGAACGAGATATGTGCAGCTCCCATCAGGATGTCCGCACATCAGGTGGCTTTGCTGGACTTGTTTTACCATTGTTGAGGATGTCTTGTAGAACCGGGATACCGAGTCTGATCGGAATGTCTTGGGAGGAGGTCTATTCCTTCGTTGACCGTGAGAGCTTGTCATGGGCTAAGTTGGGACTCCCCTGCAGGGATTTGAACTTTCGAAAGCCGTTCCCGCGGTTATGGGCAGATGGGAATTTGTTAATGTCCGGTTGTAGAAAACCTGAAGATGACCTTAATTTAAATGCATCAACCGCGTGTGTAACCGTGATGGTCTCTTTCCGGTGGAGTCCGGGAAGTGAACACGATGTTGGAGTTATGCTTGACGTAGGTTGCTCTAGGATCACTTCTTGATCATAGTTTCCTCGATCGTGCTTTGCCTTCTCTTCTCGCTCTCTTTTGCGTATGTTAGCCACCATATATGCTAGTCGCTTGCTACAGCTCCACCTCATACCCTTTATCCTACCTATAAGCTTAAATAGTCTTGATCGCGAGGGTGTGAGATTGCTGAGTCCCCGTGGCTCACAGATACTTTCAAAACCAGCTTGCAAGTGTCGTTGGACCATGCAGATAAGATGACCTTAATTTAAATGCATCAACCGCGTGTGTAACCGTGATGGTCTCTTTCCGGTGGAGTCCGGGAAGTGAACACGATGTTGGAGTTATGCTTGACGTAGGTTGCTCTAGGATCACTTCTTGATCATAGTTTCCTCGATCGTGCTTTGCCTTCTCTTCTCGCTCTCTTTTGCGTATGTTAGCCACCATATATGCTAGTCGCTTGCTACAGCTCCACCTCATACCCTTTATCCTACCTATAAGCTTAAATAGTCTTGATCGCGAGGGTGTGAGATTGCTGAGTCCCCGTGGCTCACAGATACTTTCAAAACCAGCTTGCAAGTGTCGTTGGACCATGCAGATGACGCAACCAAGCTCACGGAGGAGCTCGATGAAGATCTTGTCCTTTGTGTTGTTTCGTTCTAGTTGATCAGTAGTGGAGCCCAGTTGGGGTCGATCGGGGACCTTTGTCGCATTTGGGGTTCTCCTTTTATTTTGGTTCCATTGTCGGACCTCGATTGTATCTGGATGATGTAATGCTTTATTCATGTAATTGTGTGAAGTGGCGATTGTAAGCCAACTATGTATCTTTTCCCCTATTGTATTACATGGGTTGTTTGCGAAGATTACCTCACTTGCGACATTGCTTTCAATGCGGTTATGCCTCTAAGTCATGCTTCGACACGTGGGAGATATAGCCGCATTGAGGGCGTTACAAGTTGGTATCAGAGCCTTCCCCGACCATAGGAGCCCCCATTGCTTGATCGTTTTTAGCGGCCGAGTTGTGTCTAGAAAAATGTTTTGAGTCATTTAGGAATTATATATCGGAGAGTTTAGGAATTCTTTTACTCCTCAGTCCCTTCGTCGCTCTGGTGAGGCATCCTGATGTAGAGTTTTGACTCTTCTCTTCTCAAATTTCACTAAATTTTTTTTAGTATCACGCGGGTATCTTGGAATCGTTCCGATGGTTTTGTGACAAGAACATTGTCTTGGTGCCTCCTGTCAGGGGTTTTGTGGAAGTGTCCCGGGGAGTTGAGCTCCGAGGTGTTGTCGTCATAATTTTATCGTTGCAGTTCTGGAATACCTGACTTTAGTACGCCGACATCGAAAATCTCTTTTATGCAGTTCGTTGGTGAGATAACCTTGACGCCACCCAGTACTGGGGAGGGAGTTCGGGAGTATTGCCATAACTTGTATAACGGATGCTTTTCGAAGGTTGAGGTAGATGATTTCTGAAGGTTTCTTGGTTATGTGTTGAAGGATGGATACAGCTGGATGTAGGATTTGCTAGTTTTGGGTGATATATTATGCTTCCCCTGTATCCCCAACACCTGATTGCATAACCGAATTTTTTTTGGGAGTTTCATAAGTGGGAATTCAAGTAGCGCTTAGGATATCTTTCCGACAGATGTATGATATGAAATTGGGGTTCGACGTCTAGTGGTCCGCCTATCCACGGTTGGTTTTACAGTGGTCTCGTTGTGTCTTAAAGAGTCTTTGGCTATGCCGACTCGGGGACGCTTCGTATGTCATGTGCACTGCCTTGTACATGATGGTGCTGTACGATCAAGCCCGTGTAGGCCCCACCACGAAAACTTCGGGCGAAATCTCTATCATATGTTTGTTCTGGCTTATTCTGCAAGCTAATCCTTTGTTTTTGTTTTGAGTTGTGGTATTCGAGTTGCTTCGAAGACAAATGTAGATTCCATACCTTTTTCCTAAGCGGTGTTCTCATACTCCGATGTGAATACCAATCCTCATGATACTCGAGATTGTCATGTCAATCCTTGTCAACCGGTGTGCTTCTCTTCAAGTGGATCCGATCATCTCAACATCCGCAAAATCCAATCTCAGTTTTTCATCAACGGTGCTTGTTTCATCCGTCCCCAAGTTGCCTTTGTTTTTCCCCCCCCCCCCCCCCTTTTTTTTTTTAAGGATTCAGATTTCTTATTCAAGTATCCATCTTATTGATGTGAAGTCTCTCCATTCTTTTCTATCAATATTCTTATCCGGTGATTCTCATGAAGATTCTAACGGAGCTTCAAGTTCGTCTCTCATCACTCGTTTTTCTTCTCCGGTGGAACCAATTCAAGCTTTCAGTGTTGGTCATATCTTTTTCCTCGTTTCAAATGCTTTCCCATAATGGTACACCTCTTAATCATTCACTTCTCACTATTCATTTGTTCCAGCGTGCTCTAAGCTTTCTCAAAAGGCTCGTCTTGTCATTCAAGATCCGTTCAGTCTATTTCGAGGTTGTTTATCTCATTCAAGCCATTTAATTCAATCGGTGCATTCTCTCTTTTAAATCCCTCAACGGTATTTCTTTTGAGTGGGCCCTAACCCACAGGTCTTTTCCCAGGATCTTACCTGACTCTTCTTATTTTCCCGGAGCTATCCTAAATTCCTTTTAAAGTTTGACGTAAGAATGAGTTATCATCAGTCAAATGCCATCTCCTAGATCTTTCACAATTCTTTTCATCATTGGCTCAACATCTTTGTTTTGATTCTTCCCGAGTGTCTAAATAATTCTTGGTGATGTTTCTCGTCGTCATTCTCGGATTTTGAAGAACGAAGAAGAGTTTCTCTTTAATCTTGCTCCATTCTCTTCAAGATTCGTGATTCTAGCTTGTTGCCATCCTCTCGTAATTGTTTTCGATCGTGAGAATTCTTTTCACCCATCTGAAGCAATTCAAGAGTCTCCTCAGTTTGATTATCCAGAGTCCATCAATTCAGGTTTATTCATTCTCAGCTTTCAGTTATCATTCTCCAATCTTACCGGTGCATCATTCAAGTAGTCTCTAATCAGTTCATGATCTCTTCGTTTCACTGGTATCTAAATCCTCTCAAGCATCTTCGTTCATTTCATAATTCTTCCGGGTGTTTCTTTATCTTCTCTTCGTTCATTTTTAATCCTTCTGGTGGTTCGTTGAAGACCTTCCTAAAGTTTGAGCTATATTTATATTTAATCCTTTCGATGAGAATAAGTAATATGTCAAATCCGTTGCTTGTCATCAATTTAAAATGGTGAAGGATAAGCATAATGTAATTCTTATTCTTGCTTCATCGAGTAAATTCAATTCCTTATTCCGGGGGCTCATCAAATTCCTGATTTCAGTTGTTTCATCTCCTCTTTTCCCGGAGTTCCAACATTTTTCAATTGTTTCACCACGGAGATTCATCTAAATCGGTACAAGGTTTCAGCTTGTGTTTTCAGCTTCTCTTCCTTTCCGTTTGATCATTCTTTTGTTTAACGGAGATCTTCATGGAGGCTCTACATAATGATTCATCAAGGATTTAATCCGTTCTTGAAACGTTCATCAAGATTATTTTTAGAGGAGTTCAAGCATTCTTCATCTTGCAATCCGGAGTGAAATTCTTTCTACCGTATCATTGGAGGTGGTATTATGTCATTCTTGATAATTTGAGCTCATGTTCCATGATTCACATGTTGTTAAGAATGAGATATATTAAATCCATCAACCTCTTCGTTGGAGTTATCTTGGGTTATATTTCACCTAAAGCTTTACTTTAAGGATTGTCGCTCTTATGGTGTTTATCAATGATCCAAGTTCTTCATTTATCCTCCCGGTGAGATAGCTTCTCGTCTACCTGTCCTTATCAATCCAATTCTTTTTCCCGTGAGTGGCAGGTTGTCACCTCATAATTTGAGATGTACTCCATAAGACCATATCAAGCTTGTTCTTTTCATCGTTGGTTTTTCCAACAACTCCGTTCTATCATTTGTTTTAAGCATGCTCTCTCAAGACCTTGTTTCCCTTCGTTCACTCCATTCCATTCTTACTTTTGTTCCGGAAGCATTGTGATGTTCATCTTTTCAACCCATCATCTCGTTTTGTCAAAGATCATGTTTCTTTCCATGCCTATCCATTTAACCGGAGTGTCGTGTCCTCTGCTCAAGTTCTTTTCACCGTATCAAGTCTTGCATAACTTCTTAACCGGAGTGCTTTCAATATATATCTTGCCCTTTAACCTCAAGGTTTTTCGCAATGTTCTTTGTCCCTCCTTGTTAACGGAGTGTTTTCGACTTTGTTCACCTTCGTTGTATTCTTTTCTTGAATTTGTTCAACCTCTCAAGGTTATTTGGTTTCACTCGTTTGTTAAAGAAGCAACTTAGTGTTACCTCTTCTCTTTCTCTTCCGTTTTTCCCTCCGGTGCCATTCTAGATCTCGGGACGAGATCCTCTTGTAGTGGTGGAGTGTTGTAACGCCCCGAGACCGATGTGCCAGGTGTCCTCCAGTTATTCACTGTTGTTGCCTTGTCATTGCTTGCGTGTCATGCATTGCATATCATGTCATCATGTGCATTTCATTTGCATACGTGTTCGTCTCATGCATCCGACCATTTTCCCCGTTGTCCGTTTTGCATTCTGGCGCTCCGTTCTCCTCCGGTGGTCCTTTCTACCTTTCTTTCGTGTGTGGGGGTTAAACATTTCCGGATTGGACCGAGACTTGCCAAGCGGCCTTGGTTTACTACCGGTAGATCGCCTGTCAAGTTTCGTACCATTTGGACTTCGTTTGATACTCCAACGGTTAACCGAGGGACCGAAAAGGCCTCGTGTGTGTTGCAGCCCAACACCTTTCCAATTTGGCCCAAAACCCACCTAAACCCTCTCCATCATCTAGAGTGTTCGATCACGATCGCATGGCCGAAAACCGCACCTCATTTGGACTCTCCTAGCTCCTCCTATGTCTATATAAAGACCCCTCCTCCAAATTCGCGGATCCCCTCTCCAAAACCCTAAAAATCGGATCTCCGCCGCCGCCGGACACGTCCGGACGGAGCCGGACGCGTCCGGATCCGCCACCGCCGCCACGTGGCGCCCCACCACTCGCCCGCCGAGCCGCGCCCACTTCGTCGGGGCCCGGCGGAGCCCAGATCCGGCCCTCCCCGGGCCCGAGTCGGGCCGCCGCTTCCCGCGCGTGCCGCCACCCGCGTCCGTCGTCTTCGCCATTTCCGGTCGCCGGACTCGCCCCGCTGGAGCGCGCCGCCTCGCCGGCGCGGCTCCCCACGCCGGCCGCCGGCCGCCGCCATGTCTTCGCGCCGCCGCCCGCATACGGCGCCGCCTCTCCGCCCGTCGCCTCGCGCCGCCTCCCGGAGCGCGCCGCGCCGTCGACCCTCGCCGGAGGCCCGCCGCCCGCGCCCTCCTTCGTCGCCTCACCTCGCCGGCGGGAACGGCCTTCGCCGCCCCTGCCTCCCCGATCCGATCGGGATCGAGGGAGCCGACGACGCCCCCGTTGACTCTTCGTGGGCCCCGTCTTCGGCCCAGCACGCCGGCCTCGTTAGGCCAAGCGCCAAGCCGGCCCAGCTCCACTCCCTCCGGCCCGTTATATTTTTTTTCACGAGGGTATATTTTTTTTTCTCGTCTAAGTCCCCAAGTTTTCCAGTTTCATATGCCCATGTTCATCGTGCCGTAACTCCTCATCCGTAGCTCCGATTCATGCATATAGCATATCAAAATGTTCGTCTCAGAGAGCACATCATTTCATCCCATTGCATCATTCTCATTTGAGTTCATCTTGATGCCCGAAATGCTGTTAGAAGAGTGCTACTTGAGATATTTGTCAGATCTGCTACTCCATTTAGATATTTGTCATTTTTGCCATGATTATTGTGTGCATGATATGCCCATGAGCTCTACATGTGTTTTGTTATATGCCATGCCATATTTCCATAGGTGCAACCCATGTATTTTTGTGATGTGTGTGGTGACTAGCACAAGCTTGCAAAGTGAGGCACTTGGTAATGCTGATTTCAGGGACTTAGCATTTCCACTAAGTCCTTGACCTGTTTATCTCATTTGGCCATATGTTCATGTTGTTTCCTAGTGGTACGTGCCTCTTTTGAGGATGATCAGTAAGGATGTTTTGTTAATATTGTAGTGCTCTATCCATCCATGTCTTTGGTTGCAATTATGGAGCACCCTAGCTTGAGTCAATCGAGCTCTACTTTTTCTACTTCGTGAATCTGGGCAGATTGTCTACTTGTTAGCGATTTTGCCGAGGATGTTGTAGTTGATCCGTGCATGCTATGCTATTGTTCTTGCCATGTATAGCTTGTATTTTGTGTATTGTATGCTTAGATTATCATGACATGCTCTGTAGTGAGTGCATCAAGCTCGTAAACATGCCTACTTGATATCTGTTTCAACATGTTCCAGTTTTCACGAAGTCTGTGATCTGATTATGTTTTTGCCATGTTCACATGCTTGCAATTGTATTTTCTGATCCCTTTTGGCTCAAGGTCACTAAGGGACTTTTGTTAAGCTCTTTGAGTAGCTCCATGCCATGCTTTACTTTGCCATGTTCAGGCCCTGTAGCATATAGTTTTCATGCTCCAAAGTGTGCTACCTGATCTGAAATTCCAGGCTAGTGTTAATTTCACTAAGTCTGAAATCTGTTTACCATATGCATTTTTTGCCATGCTTGTTTGAACCTGTTAATGTATGAATTGGCCGTAGCTCAGTGTTCATCTTTTGTTAAGCATCTTGAGTGGATCCCTGCCATGTATTTTGTTGCCACGTTTGAGTGCTGTAGCATGTTCATCTTGTTGCATTTAGAAGGCTACTTGCTGTATATCGCAGACCGGTGCCATATTTGATTTGCTTGGCATTTCCAAACCGTAACTCCGATTCCGGTGATCTTTATATCGATTTCAACCGAAATCACCTCACCTTTCCAGTGGCACTCTTGGATTTCCATGTTTAGGCCAGGTTCATGCATTCCTTGTCCAATCATGCATATGCATCGCATACCGCATCCCGCATATCATACCATGTTCATGTGTGGTTTGTTTACTATATTGTGTGTTTCTTTCCAGTGTTTGCTTCTTCGGGTTGGTTCCGGTAACGTCGCGTTTGTGAGGACCCGTTCGTCTACGCCCGTTTGTCTTCTTCATGGACTCGTTCTTCTTCCTTGCGGGATTTCAGGCAAGATGATCATACCCTCGAAATCACTTCTATCTTTGCTTGCTTAGTTTCTCGCTCTTTTGCTATGCCTATGCTGCGATACCTACCACTTGCTTATCATGCCTCCTATATTGTTGAACCAAGCCTCTAACCCACCTTGTCCTAGCAAACTGTTGTTTGGCTATGTTACCGCTTTGCTCAGCCCCTCTTATAGCGTTGTTAGTTGCAGGTGAAGATTGAAGTTTGTTCCTTGTTGGAACATGGAGATGTTGTTCCTTGTTGGAACATGTTTTACTTGTTGGGATATCACAATATATCTTATTTAATTAATGCATCTATATACTTGGTAAAGGGTGGAAGGCTCGGCCTTATGCCTGGTGTTTTGTTCCACTCTTGCCGCCCTAGTTTCCGTCATATCAGTGTTATGTTCCTGGATTTTGCGTTCCTTACGCAGTTGGGTTATAATGGGAACCCCTTGATAGTTCGCTTTGAATAAAACTCCTCCAGCAAGGCCCAACCTTGGTTTTACCATTCGCCACCTAGCCTCTTTTTCCCTTGGGTTAGGCCAGCCCAAGGGTCATCTTTATTTTAACCCCCCCGGGCCAGTGCTTGTCTAAGTGTTGGTCCGAAATGGGCAGCCTGCGGGGCCACCTTGAGGAAACTTGAGGGCTGGTTTTACTCGTAGCTTGACCTATCCGGTGTTGCCCTGAGAACGAGATATGTGCAGCTCCCATCAGGATGTCCGCACATCAGGTGGCTTTGCTGGACTTGTTTTACCATTGTTGAGGATGTCTTGTAGAACCGGGATACCGAGTCTGATCGGAATGTCTTGGGAGGAGGTCTATTCCTTCGTTGACCGTGAGAGCTTGTCATGGGCTAAGTTGGGACTCCCCTGCAGGGATTTGAACTTTCGAAAGCCGTGCCCGCGGTTATGGGCAGATGGGAATTTGTTAATGTCCGGTTGTAGAAAACCTGAAGATGACCTTAATTTAAATGCATCAACCGCGTGTGTAACCGTGATGGTCTCTTTCCGGTGGAGTCCGGGAAGTGAACACGGTGTTGGAGTTATGCTTGACGTAGGTTGCTCTAGGATCACTTCTTGATCATAGTTTCCTCGATCGTGCTTTGCCTTCTCTTCTCGCTCTCTTTTGCGTATGTTAGCCACCATATATGCTAGTCGCTTGCTGCAGCTCCACCTCATACCCTTTACCCTACCTATAAGCTTAAATAGTCTTGATCGCGAGGGTGTGAGATTGCTGAGTCCCCGTGGCTCACAGATACTTTCAAAACCAGCTTGCAGGTGTCGTTGGACCATGCAGATGATGCAACCAAGCTCACGGAGGAGCTCGATGAAGATCTTGTCCTTTGTGTTGTTTCGTTCTAGTTGATCAGTAGTGGAGCCCAGTTGGGGTCGATCGGGGACCTTTGTCACATTTGGGGTTCTCCTTTTATTTTGGTTCCATAGTCGGACCTTGATTGTATCTGGATGATGTAATGCTTTATTCATGTAATTGTGTGAAGTGGCGATTGTAAGCCAACTATGTATCTTTTCCCCTATTGTATTACATGGGTTGTTTGCGAAGATTACCTCACTTGCGACATTGCTTTCAATGCGGTTATGCCTCTAAGTCGTGCTTCGACACGTGGGAGATATAGCCACATTGAGGGCGTTACAAAGGACCAGAGGGAGAACCCCTCCCCATCCAGGGGGGAGGCCATGGAGGAGGAAGCACAAGGGGGAGAACCTCTCCTCCTCTCTCTCGGTGGCATCAGAGTGCCATCGGGAGGGGAATCATTGCCGCGGTGATCGTCATCATCAACATCACCATCATCATCACCATCCTCATCTCTTTTACGCGGTCCACTCTCCCGCACCCTGCTGTAATCCCTACTTCAAGATGGTGCTTTATGCCACATATTATGATCCAATGATGTGTTGCCATCCTATGATGTTTTGAGTAGATATCTTTTGTCTTTGGGTTGATTGATGTTCTAGATTGGTACGAGTTGTATGTTTTATTTTGGTGCTGTCCTATGGTGCCCTCCGTGTCGCGCAAGCGTGAGGGATTCCTGATGTAGGGTGTTGCAATACGTTTATGATTCGCTTATAGTGGGTTGCGTGAGTGACTGAAACACAAACCCGAGTAAGGGGGATGTTGCGTATGGGATAAAGAGGACTTGATGCTTTAATGCTATGGTTGGGTTTTACCTTAATGATCTTTAGTAGTTGCGGATGCTTGCTAGAGTTCCAATCATAAGTGCATATGATCCAAGAAGAGAAAGTATGTTAGCTTATGCCTCTCCCTCATATGAAATTGCAATGACGACTATCGGTCTTGTTAACAATTGCCTAAGACAATTCCGCACACCGATCCACCATTAGTCCACACTCGCTATTTATAATATTTAGTAATATATTTTAACTTTATGATAGCAGCACCTACATTTATATTTTAGCTCTCAGATATCATACAAAGTTATCCACTTCATACCCACAACGTAGTTTTATTTCTCGTTTCTAGTTGGAAGCAAATGTTCGGTGTACGTAGGGTCATATCAGTGGCAGATAGGGCTTGAGAGAATATTGATCTTACCTTTAGCTCCTTGTGGGTTCGACACTCCATACTTATCACTTCCACCTTTGGAAATTGCTACGATGATTCCCTGCACTTGGGGATTATCACCCGTCTCCCGTTAACATCGACCTTAGACGCACAGTTCGGGACCCCCTACCCGAGATCCACCGGTTTTGACACCGATAGCGAGCTCTAGTAAGGTACACATCAATAACATGTATATGTAACATGCCAAAATTCTAAATTTTGGAATGTTATATTAAAAAGATAGATTTGATTGGTTGCTTGATTATTGTGTGATTGATTGAGTGAAATTCGAAACTTTTTGAAAGTTAGATGAGAGGGAATAAAAGGACTTTCCCAAACTTCCATTTTTGCATTTTGATCTCCGTGGAATCAAATTCTTTTCATCACAAAACCCTGGAGAGAAGATGACATGACTTCTTCCATTTAATTAAATGTAAAGGGGTGTTGAAAATATTTGAATTTCATTTGGAAATATTTCAAATTAATAAACTTCATGCAACTCAATGATTTTCAAGAGCAAAGATAAAATGACTTCTTCAAAACTTATGAAATATGAGTTGGGAGTTTCAAAGAAACTCAAATTTAAAATCCATTTGAAATAATTATTTTTTCAATTGGGTTATTTGAGTTTTATTCAAATTATTTTTCTCCAAAAACAAAATACATGGAAAATAGGGTAACATGATTCCCTACAATAGAAAATTGGAGAAAAATTTATATGAAATCATTTTGGTATTTTTAAAATGATTTTTATTGGATTTTATTAGACTAGTAGCACTCTTTGAATTGTCTGAATTTGGGTGGATTTTATTTGGCATTATAAAAATGTTCATGTCGTAGAGAATCTTTTTCTGAAAATTTTGATATATAATATGCCTATATTATATTTTGCTTCTATTTCCTTTTGTTTTATTTTTGTTTGCCTCTATTTAAAAAAAAACTCTCTTCGAATAGTGCCAGGCCGAAGCCCAGCACTGCTCTCTCTCTCCGCGCCAGCCCAGCCGGCCCAGCCCAGCAGCGGCCTACGCCCGCGCCCGAATCGCCTCCGTCTCGCTCGCCCGCTAGCTCGCCCGCTCGCACACCGCTTTGCCCAGTCACCGACAGGTGGGGTCCACCTGTTGGGACCTTCTCCTACCCGCCGTCGGAGTTCGACTCCAGCACTCCTCGCCGGCGACGCCGTGTCCAGGCGGGACTCCTCTCCCTCTGCCCCTCACGAAAGCCGACCCCCTCCTCCTATTTATACCGCCGGCCAGGCCCCGTTCCTCCTCCTTTACCGCAAACCACAGCCGCCGCCGCCCTCATCGGAGTTCCTGCCTCCGACGAGATCTGCTGCTGCTGCCGCGCCCCGTTCTGTCACCCTCGACCTCCGCCGACGCCGCCATCGCCTTCCCCTACTCGCGCCGCTTCTCCCCGACCCCGCAGCCACGCCGGAGGACCGCCGGAGCAGCCACCCCGACGACCTCGACGCCGCTACCGTCTCCTTCTCCGGCGAGGTCGACGCCCACCACCGCGGTAAGCCGCCGCTGCTCCTCGTCCGTCCGATCTGGGTTAGATGGATAGGATTAGATGAGTTCTTTTTTTTCTTCTCTTTCGAATCGCTTTCCTTACTTAGTGAATGTTCACTGCTTTGCCTTCGCAGCGAACGGTTTTTAACCAATAGATTTCTGACACGTGGCCAGGGACCTAGGTGTAGATTTTATTTTTCAGTTTAGTCCCTGATTTTCAAAACACCACAACTTTTCAACCGTTAGTCCAAATTCAGTGAAACCAACGCTCACGTCCTCGTTATGATCTCCTCTATCCAGTAATCCAACCCAAACATGTTTTTGAAATTTTAAATTTTGAATTAGACCAGATTTGTACTCAAACTTCGTTTGATCATAACTTGAGTTTTATAACTCCGATTTAGTTGATTCTTTTTGCAAATTAAAGCTCTTGACCTAAACTTTCTGATAAGGCCAAATTCACATAATTTTGGTACTGTTAGAAATTGTTTTATGTTGCAAGAGTTATTTGCTGGGTTTGAAGCTTTCCGAATTGTTTTCTTCTTTCTCTCCGATCTTTTGAGTGATTGCTTATGTGTGGTTACTATTGCTTGCTTACGATAGATTGACCGGAGTGTGAAGAGTAGAACTATCAAGAGTTATGAGTGCGAATCATCTTCATCAACATTGCAGGCAAGTTCACACTTTGATCATATCCCTTTCATACCCAGTTTTTATGCATTAGTTTCACCCTCAAACATTGCATGAGTAGGATTGATAACATGTGGGTATTGGGAAGTAGTTGATGAGGTAGGAACCTATTGCCCTGCATTCAAACCTTGGGAGTTACTACTACGTTATGCTTATATTGCCAGGCTATGCTCGTAGACGTGGATTGGGTTTGAGAGTATTTCATGACATATGTGAGATTTGTTAATTAAGGGTTTACTTAAGGTGGCAACTTGAACACACATCTGGGTGGATTGAGGCACCTGGGTATTCCAGTGATTGCCTGTCTAGGCACCTGGGTATTCCAGGATTGCCTGTTTTTTTATGGACCGCCACCCAGGCTCAAAGGGATCATGAGATTATTCATACTAGAAACTTCCGTGTGCAGCCACAAGCTATTATGGGCTCTAGCATAGTTGATTAAGTTGTGTGAACTCTTACAGTGGTAGACTAGCGGATGTAGGGGTTGTAGGTGGTACGGTCTACCCATCGTAAGGTGCAAACGCTTCTGAAAGACTATGTCTTGGTCATCCGTTTCTCAAACACCATGTAGTGCGAGAAATCCAACGGAGGAGATCGAGTCTTGTGGGGAAAAGTGCGCAAACCTCCACAGAGTGTCTAAACTAATCATGATTAGCCGTGTCCCCGGTTATGGACATCTTGAGTATCTAGTACTTGGATTATCATGTGAATCTCATCATGTGACTTTAAATAATTTTGTTGGGTTTAATGATGTTACTTAATTGGGATTGAGAATGCTGTCAACTATTCTCAATGATTAACAACCACCATGATAGTTAAATAAAAGTTATTCCTTTGTAGTAGGGAAAAATTGGCTTTTCTCAAAAACCTTATAACCATAGAGCTTTTCCACCAGCCAAATATGCATGTAGTGATAGCCTTTATTCATCATTCTCTATGGTGTGAATTTGCCAGTACATTCAATCTACTGACCCTTTGTGGCTGCAACGTCTCATGTTGCAGGAAATTTACGACGAGTAAGTGATACGTTAGGGTTACGATTTCTACACTCAACTTTGCCGTTGGTGTCGATGGGAATCCACAACCTTGTTACTTCCGCTATTTGGATTGAGGTAATAGTATTTACATTACTTTATACATGTGATTTACCTCTGTTATAAATCCTCGAGTACTATGTGTGTCAGCATACCGATCCAGGGGTGACACTTAAGCACAGAGACTTGATCCATTCGGGTCGGGTCGCTATAGTATATCACATATACCTTTGTTCACCTTGCCATCCTTCTTATCCGCCAAATACTTGGGGCAGTTCCACTTCCAATGACCAGTCTGTTTGCAGTAGAAGCACTCAGTCTCAGGCTTAGGTCCAGACTTGGGTTTCTTCTCCTGAGCAGCAACTTGTTTGCCGTTCTTTTTGAAGTTCCCCTTCTTCTTCCCTTTACCTTTTTTCTTGAAACTGGTGGTCTTGTTGACCATCAACACTTGATGCTCCTTCTTGATTTCTACCTCCACAGCCTTTAGCATTGTGAAGAGCTCGGGAATTGTCTTATCCATCCCTTGCATATTATAGTTCATCACGAAGCTCTTGTAGCTTGGTGGCAGTGATTGGAGAATTCTGTCAATGACACTATCATCCGGAATATTAACTCCCAGTTGAATCAAGTGATTGCAGTACCCAGAGATTCTGAGTATATGTTCACTGACATAACTATTCTCCTCCATCTTGCAGCTGTAGAACTTATTAGAAACTTCATATCTCTCAATCCGGGCATTTGCTTGAAATATTAACTTCAACTCCTGGAACATCTCATATGCTCCATGACGTTCAAAACGTCGTTGAAGTCCCGGTGCTAAGCCGTAAAGCATGGCACACTGAACTATCGACTAGTCATCAACTTTGCTTTGCCATACATTCTTAACATCATTAGTAGCATCTGCAGCAGGCCTGGCACCCAGCGGTGCTTCCAGGACGTAATTCTTCTGTGCAGCAATGAGGATAATCCTCAAGTTATGGACCTAGTCCGTGTAATTTCTACCATCATCTTTCAACTTTGCTTTCTCAAGGAACGCATCAAAATTCAACAGAACAACAGCACGGGGCCGTCTATCTACAACAACATAGAAATGCAAAATACTATCAGGTACTAAGTTCGTGATAAATTTAAGTTCAATTAATCATATTACTTAAGAACTCCCACTTAGATAGATATCCCTCTAATCATCTAAGTGATCACGTGATCCAAATCAACTAAACCATAACCGATCATCACGTGAAATGGAGTAGTTTTCAATGGTGAACATCACTATGTTGATCATATCTACTATATGATTCAGGCTCGACCTTTCGGTCTCAGTGTTTTGAGGCCATATCTGTATATGCTAGGCTTGTGAATTTTAACCCAAGTATTCCGCGTGTGCAAAACTGGCTTGCACCCGTTGTATAAGAACGTTGAGCTTATCACACCTGATCATCACATGGTGTCTCGGCACGACGAACTTTTGCAACGGTGCATACTCAGGGAGAACACTTGTACGTTGAATTTTTTTAGTGAGAGATCATATTATAATGCTACCTCAATCAAAGCAGAATAAGATGCATAAAGGATAAACATCACATGCAATCAATATAAGTGATATGATATGGCCATCATCATCTTGTGCCTTTGATCTCCATCTCCAAAGCACAACCATGATCACCATCGTCACCGGCGCGACACCTTGATCTCCATCATAGCATCGTTGTCGTCTCGCCAACTATTGCTTCTACGACGATCGCTACCGCTTAGTGATAAAGTAAAGCAATTACATGGCGATTGCATTTCATACAATAAAGTGGCAACCATATGGCTCCTGCCAGTTGCCGATAACTCCGTTACAAAACATGATCATCTCATACAATAAAATATAGCATCATGCCTTGACCATATCACATCACAACATGCCCTGCAAAAACAAGTTAGACGTCCTCTACTTTGTTGTTGCAAGTTTTATGTGGCTGCTACGGGCTAAGCAAGAACCGTTATTACCTACGCATCAAAACCATAATGATAGTTCGTCAAGTTAGTGTTGTTTTAACCTTCAACAAGGACTGGGCGTAGTTACACTTGGTTCAACTAAAGTTGGAGAAACTGACACCCGCCAGCCACCTATGTGCAAAGCACGTCGGTAGAACCAGTCTCGCGTAAGCGTACGCGTAATGTTGGTCCGGGCCGCTTCATCTAACAATACCGCCGAACCGAAGTATGACATGCTGGTAAGCAGTATGACTTGTATCGCCCACAACTCACTTGTGTTCTACTCGTGCATATAACATCTACACATAAACCTGGCTCTGATACCACTGTTGGGGAACGTAGTAATTTCAAAAAAATTCCTACGCACATGCAAGATCATGGTGATGCATAGCAACGAGAGGGGAGAGTATCGTCTACTGATACGTCCATTTTGCATCATGCTTTTATATCGATATTTATTGTATTATGAGCTGTCATTACACATTATGTCATAATACTTATGCCTTTTCTCTCTTATTTTACAAGGTTTACATGAAGAGGCGGAATGCCGACAGCTAGAATTCTGGGCTGGAAAAGGAGCAAATATTAGAGACCTATTCTGCACATCTCCAAAAGTCCTCAAACTCCACGAGAATTATTTTCAGAATATATAAAAAATATTGGGTGAAAGAAGTACCAGAGGGGGGCCACCCACTGTCCACGAGGGTGAGGGGCGCACCCTACCCCCCTGGGCGCGCCCCTGCCTCATGGGCCCCCTGCTGGCCCTCTGATGCCCATCTTTGGCTATATGGAGTCTTTCGTCGAGGAAAAAAATCATAAGCAAGCTTACGGGACGAAACTGCCGCCACGAGGCAGAACCTTGGCGGAACCAATCTAGGGCTCCGGCGGAGCTGTTCTGCCTGGGAAACTTCCCTCCGGGAGGGCGAAATCATCACCATCGTCATCACCAACGATCCTCTCATCGAGAGGGGGTCAATCTCCATCAACATCTTCACCAGCACCATCTCATCTCAAACCCTAGTTCATCTCTTGTATCCAATCTTTGTATCCAAACCTCAGATTGGTACCTGTGGGTTGCTAGTAGTGTTGATTACTCCTTGTAGTTGATGCTAGTTGGTTTACTTGGTGGAAGATCATATGTTCAGATCCATTATGCTTATTAATACTCCTTTGATTATGAACATGAATATGCTTTGTGAGTAGTTACGTTTGTTCTCGAGGACATGGGAGAAGTCTTGCTATAAGTAGTCATGTGAATTTGGTATTCGTTCGATATTTTGATGAGATGTATATTGTCTTCCCTCTAGTGGTGTCATGTGAACATCGACTACATGACGCTTCACCATTGTTTGGGCCTAGAGGGAGGCATTGGGAAGTAATAAGTAGATAATGGGTTACTAGAGTGACAGAAGCTTAAACCCTAGTTTATGTGTTGCTTCGTAAGGGGCTGATTTGGATCCATATGTTTCATGCTATGGTTAGGTTTACCTTAATACTTCTGTTGTAGTTGCGGATGCTTGCAATAGGGGTTAATCATAAGTGGGATGCTTGTCCAAGTAAGGGCAGTACCCAAGCACCGGTCCACCCACATATCAAATTATCAAAGTACCGAACGCGAATCATATGAACGTGATGAAAACTAGCTTGACGATAATTCCCATGTGTCCTCGGGAGCGCTTTACTTTATATAAGAGTTTGTCCAGGCTTGTCCTTTGCTACAAAAAGGATTGGGCCATCTTACTGCACCTTATTTACTTGCATTACTTGTTACTCGTTACAAATTACCTTATCACAAAACTATCTGTTACCAATAATTTCAGTGCTTGCAGAGAATACCTTACTGAAAACTGCTTATCATTTCCTTCTGCTCCTTGTTGGGTTTGACACTCTTACTTATCGAAAAGGCTGCAATAGACCCCCTACACTTGTGGGTCATCAAGACTCTTTTCTGGCACCGTTGCCGGGGAGTGAAGCGCCTTTGGTAGGTGGAATTTGGTATGGAAAAATTTATATAGTGTGATGAAATTTACTGACATTTGTTACTATGGAACATAATCCTTTGAGGGGCTTGTTCGGGGTATCTTCACCCCGACCAGTAGAGCAAAGAGTTGCTCCTCAACCTACTGAACCTACTGAAAATGTTTACTTTGAAATTCCTTCGGGTATGATAGAGAAACTACTAGCTAATCCTTTCATAGGTGATGGAACATTACAACCCGATTTGCACCTAATCTATATGGATGAAGTTTGTGGATTATTTAAGCTTGCAGGTATGCCCGAGGATGTTATAAAGAAGAAGGTCTTCCCTTTGTCTTTGAAGTTAGATGCATCGACATGGTTGATGCTATGTGATGATATTGGATCATGGAACTACCAACGATTGAAATTGGAATTTCATTAGAAGTTTTATCCTATGCATCTTGTTCATCGTGATCGTAATTATATATATAATTTTTGGCCTCGCAAAGGAGAAAGCATCGCTCAAGCTTGGGGGAGGCTTAAGTCAATGTTATATTCTTGCCCCAATCATGAGCTCTCAAAAGAAATAATTATTCAAAATTTTATGCTCGGCTTTCTCTCTATAATCGCTCCATGCTCTATACTTCTTGTACTTGATCTTTTATGATGAAGACTATTAAATTCAAATGGGATTTATTGGAAAGAATTAAACGCAACTCTGAAGATTGGGACCTCGACGAAGGTAAGGAGTCAGGTATAACACCTAAGTTTGATTGTGTTAAATCTTTTATGGATACCGATGCTTTCCATGAATTTAGCACTAAATATGGACTTGACTCTGAGATAGTAGCTTCTTTCTGTGAATCTTTTGCTACTCATGTTGATCTCCCTAAGGAGAAGTGGTTTAAATATAATCCTCCCGTTGAAGTAAAATTAGTTGCACATATTAAAGTTGAAGAAAAGACTATCACTTATAATGATCCTGTTGTTCCTACTTCTTATATTGAGAAACCACCTTTCCCTGTTAGAATAAAGGATCATGCTAAAGCTTCAACTGTGGTTAACAAAAGTAATATTAAGACACCTAAACCCCCTAAGAAAATTAAAGTTGAACCTAGTGTTGCTATGGTTAAAGATCTCTTGGCCGATAATATTGATGGGCATGTTATTTACTTCTGCAATGAATTTGCTAGAATTGCTAGACCTGATACTAAAAATAAACATAGACATGTTGTAGGCATGCCTGTTATTTCCGTTAAAATAGGAGATCATTTCTATCATGGTTTATGTGATATGGGTGCTAGTGCAAGTGCAATACCTCCTTCCTTATACAAAGAAATTATGCATGATATTGCACCTGCTGAGATAGAAGAGATTGATGTTACAATTAAGCTTGTCAATAGAGATACTATTTCTCCTGTCGGGATTGTTAGAGATGTTGAAGTCTTGTGTGGGAAAGTTAAATATCCTGCTGATTTTCTTGTTCTTGGTTCCCCAGAAGATGACTTTTGTCCCATTATATTTGGTAGACCCTTCTTGAATACTATTAATGCTAAGATAGACTGCAATAAGGATATTGTTTCTGTTGGTTTAGGGGATAAGTCTCATGAGTTTAATTTTGCTAAATTTCATAGACAACCCCATGATAAATAATTTCCTAGTAAATATGAAATTATTGGTCTTTCTTCTATTGATGTGCCTCCTACTGATCCTTTAGAACCATATCTGCTAGACCATGAAAATGATATGTTTATGAATGAAAGAAGGGAAATAGATGAAGTATTCTTTAAATAGGGACCTATTTTGAAACATAACTTGCCTGTTGAAATCCTAGGGGATCCCCCTCCACCTAAGGGTGATCCTGTGTTTGAGCTTAAACCTTTACCTGATACTCTTAAATATGCTTATCTTGATGAGAAAGAGACATATCCTGTTATTATTAGTGCTAACCTTTCAAAGCATGAAGAAAAGAAATTATTGAAAACTCTGAAGAAGCACCGTGCTACTATTGGATATACTCTTGATGATCTTAAGGGTATTAGTCCCACTCTCTGCCAGCATAAAATTAAATTGGAGAAAGACGCTAAACCGGTTGTTGATCACCAACAACAGTTAAATCCTAAGATGAAAGAAGTGGTAAGAAAAGAAATACTAAATCTTCTGGAGGCAGGTATAATTTACCCCGTTGCTGATAGTCAGTGGGCAAGTCTTGTCCATTGTGTCCCTAAGAAGGGAGGTATTACTGTTGTTCCTAATGATAAAGATGAATGGATCCCACAAAGAATTGTTACAGGTTATAGAATGGTAATTGATTTCCGCAAATTAAATAAAACTACTCCCTCTGTTGACTTTTATAAGGCCTTGAAGACATTTTAGACAATGTGCAAAATAGTTCATTTTTAGTTGTCTGAAATGACTTAAAAAAGTGAACGGAGGGAGTACTAAAAAGGATCATTAGCCTTTACCTTTTATTGATCAAATGCTAGAAAGATTATCCAAGCATACACATTTTTGCTTTCTAGATGGTTATTCTGGTTTCTCTCAAATACCTGTGTCAAAAGAGGATCAAGAAAAGACAACTTTTACTTTCCCTTTTGGTACCTTTGCTTATAGACGTATGCCTTTTGGTTTATGTAATGCACCTGCTACCTTTCAAAATGTACGACTGCTATATTCTCTGACTTTTGTGAAAAGATTGTTGAGGTTTTCATGGATGATTTTTCCGCATATGGAACTTCTTTTGATGATTGCTTAAGCAACCTTGATCGAGTTTTGCAGAGATGTGAAGAAACTAATCTTGTCTTGAATTGGGAGAAGTGCCACTTTATGGCTAATGAAGGTATTGTCTTGGGGCATAAAATTTCTGAAAGAGGTATTTAAGTTGATAAAGCTAAAGTTGATGCTATTGAGAATATGTCATGTCCCAAGGACATTAATGGTATAAGAAGTTTCCTTGGTCATGCCGGTTTTTATAGGAGGTTCATTCAGGACTTTTCTAAAATTTCTCGGCCTCTGACTAATCTCTTACAAAAAGATGTTCCTTTTGTCTTTGATGATGACTGTGTAGAAGCATTTGAAATACTTAAGAAAGCTTTGGTTTCTGCACCTATTGTTCAACCTCCTGATTGGAATTTACCCTTTGAAATTATGTGTGATGCTAGTGATTATGCTGTAGGGGCTGTTCTAGGACAAAGAGTTGATAAGAAATTAAATGTTATTCAATATGCTAGTAAAACTCTAGACAGTGCCCAAAGAAATTATGCTACTACTGAAAAATAATTTTTAGCAGTTGTATTTGCTTGTGATAAGTTCAAACCTTATATTGTTGATTCTAAAGTAACTGTTCACACTGATCATGCTGCTATTAAATATCTTATGGAAAAGAAAGATGCTAAACCTAGACTTATTAGATGGGTCCTCTTGCTTCAAGAATTTGATTTGCATATTATTGATAGAAAGGGAGCTGAGAACCCCGTTGCAGACAACTTGTCTAGGTTAGAGAATGTTCTTGATGACCCACTACCTATTGATGGTAGCTTTCCTGATGAACAATTAGCTGTCATAAATGCTTCTCGTACTACTCTGTGGTATGCTGATTATGCTAATTACATTGTTGCTAAATTTATACCACCTAGTTTCACTTATGAGCAAAAGAAAAAGTTCTTCTATGATTTAAGACATTACTTCTGGGATGACCCACATCTTTATAAAGAAGGAGTAGATGGTGCTATTAGACGTTGTGTACCTGAGCATGAACAGGAACAAATCCTACGCAGGTGTCACTCCGGGGCTTATGGAGGACACCACGCTGGAGATAGAACTGCACATAAGTGAAGGAAATATGCCCTAGAGGCAATAATAAAGTTGTTATTTATATTTCCTTATATCATGATAAATGTTTATTATTCATGCTAGAATTGTATTAACCGGAAACTTAGTACATGTGTGAATACATAGACAAACAGAGTGTCACTAGTTTGCCTCTAGTTGACTAGCTCGTTGAATCAATGATGGTTATGTTTCCTAACCGTACACATGAGTTGTCATTTGATTAACGGGATCACATCATTAGATAATGATGTGATAGACTTGACCCATCCGTTAGCTTAGCATGACGATCGTTTGGTTTGTTGCTATTGCTTTATTCATGACTTATACATGTTCCTATGACTATGAGATTATGCAACTCCCGAATACCGGAGGAACACTTTGTGTGCTACCAAACGTCACAACGTAACCGGGTGATTATAAAGATGCTCTACAGGTGTCTCCGATGGTACTTGTTGAGTTGGCATAGATCGAGATTAGGATTTGTCACTCCGATTGTCGAAGAGGTATCTCTGGGCCCTCTCGGTAATGCACATCACTATAAGCCTTGCAAGAAATGTGACTACTGAGTTAGTTGCGGGATGATGCATTACAGAACGAGTAAAGAGACTTGCTGGTAACGAGATTGAACTAGGTATTGAGATACCGACGATTGAATCTCGGACAAGTAACATACCGATGAGAAAGGGAACAACGTATGTTGTTATGCGGTTTGACCGATAAAGATCTTCGTAGAATATGTATGAACCAATATGACAATCCAGGTTCCGCTATTGGTTATTTACCGGAGACGTGTCTCGGTCATATCTACATAGTTCTTGAACCCGTAGGGTCCGCACGCTTAACGTTCGGTGACGATCGGTATTATGAGTTTATGTGTTTTGATGTACCGAAGGTAGTTCAGAGTCCCTGATGAGATCGGGGACATGACGAGGAGTCTCGAAATGGTCGAGACGTAAAGATCGATATATTGGACGACTGTATTTGGGCATCGGAAAGGTTCCGAGTTATTCGGGTATGTTTATGAGTACCGGGGAGTTACGGGAATACGGGAGAAGAAGCATTGGGCCTCAAGGGCCAAGTGGTGGAAGAGAGGAGGCATGACAAGGCAGGGCGCGCGGCCCCCCTAGCCCAAACCGAATTGTACTAGGGGGCCGGCCCCCCTTTCCTCCTTTCCTCCCTCTGTTTCCTTCTCCCTCTCCTCCTTCCTTTCCCCCTCCTAGTAGGAGTAGGAAAGGGGAGTCCTACTCCTAATAGGAGGAGGACTCCTCCTCCTGGCGCGCCCTGCAAGGGCCGGCTGGCCTCCCCCCTTGCTCCTTTATATACGGGGGCAGGGGGCACCCCAAGACACACAAGTTGATCAGTTGATCTTTTAGCCGTGTGCGGTGCCCCCCTCCACCATAATCCACCTCGGTCATATGCGGTGCTTAGGCAAAGCCCTGCGTCGGTAGCATCATCATCACCGTCATCACGCCGTCGTGCTGACGGAACTCCCCATCGAAGCTCTGCTGGATCGGAGTTCGTGAGACGTCACCGAGCTGAACGTGTGCTGAATTCGGAGGTGCTGTATGTTCGGTACTTGGATCGGTCGGATCGTGAAGACGTACGACTATATCAAATGCGTTCTCATAACGCTTCCGCTTACGGTCTACGAGGGTACGTGGACGATGCCGTGGATCTAAGACTGACAATAGAATGGGGGTAGGTATGAGGAGGCAAGATCCTAGCTATGGCGAAGTTGTACACACGAGTTTTACGAGTTCAGGCCCTTCGCGGAGGAAGTAATAGCCCTACGTCTCGGTGCCCTGAGGCGGTCGACTGGATTATGTAAGTGTGTGTTTACAGAGGGCGCGTACCCTTGTGCCAGTGGAGGGGGTGACTTATATAGAGTGCGCCAGGACCCCAGCCAGCCCACGTTACAAGGGCTTTAAGGTACATTAAGAGGGGGGCATTACTAGTAACACTAGTAATTAAGTGATATAAATGTCTATTAAGTCTATGAAGTAAACGTCCGACCATTGTCATGCAGAGTGACTTTAGGTCTTCTGTATCTTGAGTGATAACTGTTGCGGTAGAGTGACCTTGAACCTTCTGAGTGGAGTGACTTGTGGTCGAGTGGATGATGCTATCCCTTCAATGCTTCTGGTTTTAAGGTGGTGTCCTAGGGGAGGGTATCTAGGTCAGGCCTATGACCCTACCATAGGTACATAGCTTCATCATTAGCCCCCGAATGGTTCATGGTTTGAGTGCAGAAGTAGTTGAGAACACCTCCGATTCAATTCTCGCGCTTCAGAAGCGTCTTATTGGGACCAAATGAGCAATCATGATGACTTCAACTTCTTTTTCAGTCGCCTTGATCCATTCTTGGTTCTGCCGAGTGAACTTTTACTGCAGTGCATTGAGTATTGATATGGAGAAAATCTTCCGTCTAACAGATCGCCCTGCTACTCGCGGATATTGTGGGATTCGAATTTTGGGGAAGCGCGCGGGGTGGAGGAAGCCGCAGTAATCGGACGGGATTAGGCAAGGCCACCTCGATCACTGCGCCACCTTTTTTGCCACGTATCTCATGCGCGACTGTTGCGGGATTTGATAGGATCGTCCGGACCCACAGGTCAGCCGCTCGGAAGTTGCCTCATATAAGGTGCCAGATTGGGGTTTTCTGTACAATGCGTTGATAACCCACAAGTATAGGGATCGCAAAAGTTTTCGAGAGTAGAGTATTCAACCCAAATTTATTGATTCGACACAAGGGGAGCCAAAGAATATTCTCAAGTATTAGCAGCTGAGTTGTCAATTCAACCACACCTGGAAACTTAATATCTGCAGCAAAGTGTTTAGTAGCAAAGTAATATGATAGTAGTGGTAACGGTAGCAAAAGGTAATGATAGCAAAAGTAATGTTTTTGGTATTTTGTAGTGATTGTAACAATAGCAACGGAAAAGTAAATAAGCGAAGAACAATATATGGAAAGCTCGTAGGCAATGGATCGGTGATAGAGAATTATGCCGGATGCGGTTCCTCATGTAACAGTCATAACCTAGGGTGACACAGAACTGGCTCCAATTCATCAATGTAATGTAGGTATGTATTCCGAATATAGTCATACGTGCTTATGGAAAAAAACTTGCATGTCATCTTTTGTCCTACCCTCCCGTGGTAGTGGGGTCCTAGCGGAAAGTAAGGGATATTAATGCCTCCTTTTAATAGAGTACCGGACCAAAGCATTAACACATAGTGAATACATGAACTCCTCAAACTACGGTCATCACCAGGAGTGGTCCCGATTATTCTCACTTCGGGGTTGCCGGATCATAACACATAGTAGGTGACTATAGAGTTGCAAGATAGGATCAAGAACTCTCATATATTGATGAAAACATAATAGGTTCAGATCTGAAATCATGGCACTCGGGCCCTAGTGACAAGCATTAAGCATAGCAAAGTCATAGCAACATCAATCTCAGAACATAGTGGATACTAGGGATCAAACCCTAACAAAACTAACTCGATTACATGATAAATCTCATCCAACCCATCACCGTCCAGCAAGCCTACGATGGAATTACTCACGCACAGCGGCGAGCATCATGAAATTGGTGATGGAGGAAGGTTGATGATGACGATGGCGACGGATTCCCCTCTCCGGAGCCCCGAACGGACTCCAGATCAGCCCTCCCGAGAGGTTTTAGGGCTTGGCGGCGGCTCCGTATCGTAGAATGCGATGAATCTTTCTCTCTGATTTTTTCTCCTCGAAAGCAAATATATAGAGTTGGAGTTGAGGTCGGAGGAGCTCCAGGGGGTCCACGAGGTAGGGGGGAGCGCCCAGGGGGGCAAGCGCGCCCCCACCCTCGTGGCTAGGGTGTGGGCCCCATGGTCTTCATCTTTTGCAAGGATTTTTTATTATTTCCAAAAAGATGTTCCATGAAGTTTCAGGTCATTCCGAGAACTTTTGTTTCTGCACATAAATAACACCATGGCAATTCTGCTGAAAACAACGTCAATCCGGGTTAGTTCCATTCAAATCATGCAAGTTAGAGTCCAAAACAAGGGCAAAAGTGTTTGGAAAAGTAGATACGACGGAGACGTATCAACTCCCCCAAGCTTAAACCTTTGCTTGTCCTCAAGAAATTCAGTTGATAAACTGAAAGTGATAAAGAAAAACTTTTACAAACTCTGTTTGCTCTTGTTGTTCTAAATATGTAAAGCTAGCATTCAAGTTTTCAGCAAAGATTATGAACTAACCATATTCAAAATAACGCATAGGTCTCATGTTTACTCATATCAATGACATAATCAACTAGCGAGCAATAATAATAAATCTCGGATGACAACACTTTCTCAAAACAATCATAATATGATATAACAAGATGGTATCTCGCTAGCCCTTTCTGAGACCGCAAAACATAAATGCAGAGCACCTTTAAAGATCAAGGACTGACTAGACATTGTAATTCATGGTAAAAGAGATCCAGCCAAGTCATACTCAGTGTAAACTAACAGTAATGAATGCAAATGACAGCGGTGCTCTCCAACTGGGGCTTTTTAATAAGAGGATGATGACTCAACATGAAAGTAAATAGATAGGCCCCTCGCATAGGGAAGCAGGGATTTGTAGAGGTGCCAGAGCTCGGTTTTGAAATAGAGATGAATAATATTTTGAGCGGTATACTTTCATTGTCAACATAACAACCAAGAGATGGCAATATCTTCCATGCTACACACATTATAGGCGGTTCCCAAACAAAATGGTAAAGTTTATACTCCCCCTGCACCAACAAGCATCAATCCATGGCTTGCTCGAAACAACGAGTGCCTCCAACTAACAAGAGTTCCAGGGGGAGTTTTGTTTGCAATTATTTTGATTTAGTTTGCATAAAGCATGGGACTGGGCATCCCGGTCACCAGCCACTTTCTCGTGAGTGAGGAGCGGAGTCCACTCTTGAGAATAACCCGCCTAACATGGAAGATACAGACATCCCTAGTTGATACATGAGCTATTCGAGCATACAAAACAGGATATTTATTTGAAGGTTTAGAGTTTGGCACATACAAATTTACTTGGAACGGCACGTAGATACCGTATATAGGTAGGTATGGTGGACTCATATGGGATAACTTTGGGGTTTATGGGATTGGATGCACAAGCAGTATTCCCGCTTAGTACAGGTGAAGGCTAGAAAAAGACTGGGAAGCGACCAGCTAGAGAGCGACAACAGTCATGAACATGCATTAAAATTAATCAACACCGAATGCAAGTATGAGTAAGATATAATCCACCATGAACATAAATATCGTGAAGGCTATGTTGATTTTGTTTCAACCACATGCGTGAACACGCGCCAAGTCAAGTCACTTAAATCATCCAGAGGAGGATACCACCCTATCATACCACATCACAACCATTTTAATAGCATGTTGGCACGCAAGGTAAACCATTATAAGCTCCTAGCTAATCAAGCATGGCACAAGAAACTATGATCTCTAGTTGTCATTGCAAACATGTTTATTCATAATAGGCCGAATCAGGAACGATGAACTAATCATATTTACAAAAACAAGAGAGGTCGAGTTCATACCAGCTTTTCTCATCTTAGTTAGTCCATCATATATCGTCATAATTGCCTTTCACTTGCATGACCAAATGATGTGAATAATAATAATAGTGCGCGTGCATTGGACTAAGATGGAATCTGCGAGCATTCAGTAAACAGGAGAAGACAAGGCAATATGGGCTCTTTTGTGAGATCAACAATAATGCATATAAGAGCCACTTTAACAATTTAATCATGGTCTTCTCCTATCGACCCCCAAAGAAAAGAAATAAAACTATTTACACAGGAAAGCTCCCAACAAGCAAAAGAAGAACAGGAAATCTTTTTGGGTTTTATTTTTAATTACTACTACAAGCATGGAAATTAAAATTAGCTAAAAGCTACAACTAATTTTTTTGGTTTTTCTTAAGGTTTATTAAGCACACAAGAAGAAAGCATAAAAAGGAAATAAATTAGCATGGGTGATACAATGAAAAAGTATGAGCACCGACATCTAACAATGAGTGTGTGAACATAAATGTAATGTCGGTGGGAAATAAGTACTCCCCCAAGCTTAGGCTTTTGGCCTAAGTTGGTCTATGGCCACGGCTGGCCTGGCGGATATCCATAGTAATAGTTGGGGTCATACTACGAAGAAGAAGACTCTGATTGTCACTGGTTGGCAATCATCTCCGGATCCCACTGGTAATTAGACTGTCGTGGAGGATCAACTTGTGGTTCCGACTCTGGCTCTGTGGCTGATGTAGGGTTCCGGTAGGCGTTAATAGCCTCTAACGGAACAAGGTACTTGCCTGCAGATAAATCAAACAAGGAAGGAGCATGCAGGGTAATAGTCTCAGGATGATGTTTATCAAAGAACAATTTGTATTTAAGCTCCCCTTCCCTATTATTAACAATAAAATCATGTGCTACCATACTCTTATAATCTAAATAGACAGGAGGCAACAATTTTTCTTCCTTCTCATAATGCCTAATAGGTATGTTAAAATGTGTAGCTAGGCGTGAGGCATAGATACCTCCAAAGATGGGGCCCTTTGTACGGTTTAGACTTAACCGTTTAGCAATAATACCGCCCATACTAACAGAGTTATCATAGAATAAATCATGGAACAAAATAATAATATCAGGAACACTAAGGTTTCCACAGTTTCCGCGACCAATTAAGCAATGACTAGCAAATATTGCAAAGTAGCGTAAAACAGGAAAATGTATGCTAGTGATTCATGCATCGAAAACCTTCCTCGTTTCCCCTACAGTGATGGTATCAATAAACCCATCCACATCACTGCAGTGTGGTTCCTCTATTGTGCCCTCGAAAGGGATCAAACAAACCCGACAAAAATCATAAAGTGACATCTCCTTATGCTCATCATATAAATAAAACTCCACCGTAGGTGGTGAGCTCCTAGCATGGAAATGAAAGTTTTGCACAAAGATATTGTTGAGTAAGAGATACTGTTCGCGTCGGTCGTGGAGGAAGGCGGTGAGGCCTGCATTCTCAGCCAATTCATAAAAATCATCATAAATCCCGGCTTCTCTCAAGAAATCATCGGAAGGCCATTCACACGGCCAAACCTCCGCGGTGCGAGGCAAATTATATTTGGGCCTCTCTGCTTTTTCATTTTGCTTTTCCTTCGAGTTTCGGCTCGATGAGCCCCTCAAAAATCTCTTCATTATTTTCTGAAAAATTGTGAAATTTTTAGTAACTTCAAATAAAAGTGAGCCGAACTCAATAATATTGATAGCAACTACTCATACAAGTGCCTAGGGCCTATATCATGCATCAAAACTACTTGGAACCATATAAATTTGACATGCAAGCTCAAGAATAGGGTCACCTAAGCAGCAAAAATATGCAATGAATAAAGCACTAGAACAAAAACTAATTGGACCAATGGAGGAGTCACATACCAAGGAACAATCCCCCCAAGCCGTTTTGTGAGAGGTGCTTTGAGCAAGGAGATCGAAAATGGCAGCAAAATGAGCTTGGACTCGGGTATGAACTGGATAATCGTGTTTGTGGGAGGAAGAAGGAGTGTGTGGGTGCAGGAATAAGTGGAGGAGGGCCACCGTGGGCCCACGAGGCAGGGGGCACGCCCAGGGGGTAGGGCGCGCCCTCCACCCTCGTGGCCAGGTGGATGCCCCCCTTGTTGTGTTCTCAGTGCCAAATATTCTCAAATATTCCAGAAAAAATCATATTTAAATTTCAGGGCATTTGGAGAACTTTTATTTTCGGGGTATTTTTATATTGCACGGATAATTCAGATAACACACAGAAAATACTATTTTTGCTTTATTTAATATAAATAACAGAAAGTAAAAGCAGGGTACAGAAGGTTGTGCCTTCTAGTTTCATCCGTCTCATGCTCATCAAAAGGAATCCACAAACAAGGTTGATAAAGTTTTGTTAACGAACTCATTCCGAATAAGATGGAACCGGAGAAATTTCGAATAACACTATATTACCTCAACGGGGATATGCACATCCCCAACAATAAGAATATCATATTTCTTTTTGACAGTAGGTAGAGGAAATTCAAAACCTCCAATAATAATCGATGGAATTTTTCCAATAGAATTGATACTGTGGACTTGAGGTTGTTTCCTCGGAAAGTGTACCGTATGTGTAACGCCCTCGATGCGGCTATAGCTCCTACGTGAGGCACGACTTAGAGATATAACCGCATTGAAAGCAATGTCGCAAGTTAGGAAATCATCACAACATCCCATGTAATATATGATAAAAAGGGGAAGATACATAGTTGGCTTACACTCGCCACGTCACATCAGAGTACATAAATAACATCCATCATGCAAACACTCATGGCCCGACTATGGCGCCAAAATAGAAGAAAACCCAACACGCGACAAGGCCCTGAATCAAACCCCAACTAGGCACCACTACTGATCATCGGGAAAGGAAAATAATAATGCTGAGAGTCCTCGTCGAACTCCCACTTGAGCTCGTACTCGTCACCTGGAGCGGAATCGCCTGGACCTGCATCTGGAGTTATAGTATCTGTGAGCCACAGGGACTCAGCAATCTCGCACCCTCGCGATCAAGACTATTTAAGCTTATAGGAATGGATAAGGCAAATATATGTGGAGCTGCAGCAAGCGACTAGCATGTGTGGTGGCTAACTTATACGCCAAAAGAGAGCGAGAAGAGGAGGCAAAGCACGAGCGAGAATCTAGAGGAACAACCTGCGCAAGCATAACTCCAACACCGTGTCCACTTCCCGGACTCCGCCGAGAAGAGGCCATCACGGTAACACACTCAGTTGATTCATTTTAATTATTTAAGGTTCAAGTTATCTACAACCGGACATTAACAAATTCCCATCTGCCCATAACCACGGGCACGGCTTTCGAAAGTTCAATCCCTGCAGGGGAGTCCCAACTTAGCCCATGACAAGCTCTCACGGTCAACGAAGGAATAGACCTCCTCCCAAGACGTTCCGATCAGACTCGGTATCTCGGTAACTCAAGACACTTCGACAGGTTAAAACAAGATCAGCAACACCACCCGCTGTGCCGACAAATCCTGATAGGAGCTGCACATATCTCGTTCTCAGGGCACACCGGATAAGCTAAGCGTACGGGAGCCAACGTAACCCAAGTTGCTGAGGGATGGCCCCGCACGGTGCTCTAGGTTGGACCAACACTCAGAGGAGCACTGGCCCGGGGGGAGTAAAATAAGATGACCCTTGAGTCTGCAGAACCCAAGGGAAAGAAAAGGCTAGGTGGCAAATGGTAAGACCAATGTTGGGCATTGCTGGAAAAGCTTTAATCAAGGCGAACTATCAAGGGGTTCCCATTATAACCCAACCGCGTAAGGAACGCAAATTCCGGGAACATAACACCGATATGACGAAAACTAGGGCGGCAAGAGTGGAACAAAACACTAGGCGAGAGGCCGAGCCTTCCACCCTTTACCAAGTATATAGATGCATTAAGATAACATAGCAATATAATGATATCCCAACAAGTAAATAAATGTTCCAACAAGGAACGGCCTCCAAACTTCACCTGCAACTAGCAACGCTATAAGAGGGGCTGAGCAAAGCGGTAACATAGCCAATCAACGGTTTGCTAGGACAAGGTGGGTTAGAGGTTGACATGGCAATTAGGAGGCTGACAAGCAAAAGGTAGGCAGGCATCGTAGCATTGGCATAGCAAGAGCGAGCAAACTAGCATAGCAAAGATAGTAGTGATTTCGAGGGTATGATCATCTTGCCTGCACAGTTGTCAGAGTTGACTGGATCCTCACAAGCAAACTCAACGGGCTCCTCGGTAGCGAACTCGTCTCCCGGCTCTACCCAACAAGACAAACAAGCAACAAGGATACAATCAACCACGTGCAAGACCAAGCAATATGATGAAATGATATGCTATGCGGGATGCGATGCGGGATGCAAAATGCAAGATATGACAGGAAATGCATGAACCTGGCCTCAACTTGGAATTCCAAGGGTGCCACTGGATAGAGGGGATGAAATCGCTTGAAAACGATATAAAGATCATTGGAATCGGAGTTACGGTTTGGAAATGGCAAGCGTTTTAAGATATGACACCGGTCTGCGATTTACAGCAAGTAGGCATCTAAATGCAACGAAATGAACATGCTACAGCCACCAAACATGACAACAAAATACATGGCAGGGATGCACACAAGATGCTTAACAAAAGACTAGCACTGAGCCACGGCCAATTCATCCATTAAGAGGTTCAAACAAGCATGGCAAAAACGCAAATGCAAAACAGATTCCAGACTTAGTGAAATTAACACTAGTCTGAAATTTCAGATCACGAAGCCCTCTTCGGAGCAGCAAAACAACATGATACATGATGATTGAACATAAGTAAGAACATGGCATGGAGCTACTCAACAAGCTTGAGCTTAACAAAAGTCCCTTAGTGACCTTGAGCCAAAAGGGATCACAAAATATACTAACAAGCACACGAACATAGCAAAAACATAATCAGTTTTCAGACTTAGTGAAAACTGGCACATGCTGAAATATAACTCAAGTAGGCATGTTTATGAGCTCGATGCACTCACTACGGTGCAAGTCATGGCAAGGCAAGCATACACCCATCTATAAGGCACAAAATGCAAGCTAGACATGGCAAGAACAATAGCATAGCATGCACGGATCAACTACAAGATCACCGGCAAAATTGCAAACAAGTTGACAATCTGCCCAGATTCACAAAGTAGCAAAAGTAGAGCTCGATTGACTCAAGCTAGGGTGCTCCATAATTGCAAACAAAGACATGGATGGATAGAGAACTACAATATTAACAAAACTCCCTTACTGATCATCCTAAAAAGAGGCACGGATCACTAGGAAACAACAAGAACATATGGCATCATGAGATAAACAGCTCCAGGACTTAGTGAAATCACTAAGTCCCTGAAAACAGATTTACCGGGTGCCTCACTTTGCAAGCTTGCACAAGTCACCACACACATCCTAAAAATACATGGGTTGCACCTCTGGAGAGATGACAAAACCCTTAACAAAACATATGCAGAATTCACAGGCATATCATGCACACAATAATCATGGCAAAAATGACAAATGTCTAAAATGAAGTAGCAGATCTGACAATTAACTCAAGTAGCCCTCTTCTAAAAGCATTTCGGGCATCAAGATGAGATCAAATGAAAATGATGCAGTGGAATGAAATGATGTACTCTCTGAGATGAACATTTTGATATGCTATATGCCAAAAACGGAGTTACGGATGCAAAGTTACGATGCGATGAACAGGAACACATGGGTTAGGGTTTCGGGCAAAAAGTCAACCGTCTCAGATCCAGATCTAGATCCAGCCAGAGTTACTGTTCATGCACGGACTTCGAGGATGGCCGGAGGGGCTTGGAGCTCGCCGGAGGAGCTCGGACGAGGCCGGGGCGACGAGGAGGCGGCGCCGGCGGGCACGGACGCCGAGGCGGCGGGCGCGGCGGCACCAGTGGCGGTTGGTGGAGTCGGGCGGCACCGGACCAGGGCGGCGCGGCGGGCTGCGGCCAGCCGGCGGCGAGCGGCGCGCGGCGGCTCCGGTCGCGTCGGGCGGCCGGGCGCGAAGAGGAGGGCGGCGGCTTCGGGCGAGAGGAGGCGGGGCGATGCGGGCTGGGAGGGCCCCGCACGGGCCTGCAGGCCGGCGGCGGGGTCGGCGATGTGAGGCGCAGGGCGCGGTGGCGGCGGTGAACCCGAGAGCGCCACGTGGCGGCGGTGGCGGATCCGGACACGTTCGGCTCAGCGCGGACGTTGTCCGGCGGCGGCGGAGATCTTTTTTTAAGGGTAAGGGGGAGAGGATCCGCGAATTTGGAAGGGGGGGTGTATATATAGGCATAGGGGGAGCTAGGAGAGTCCAAATGAGGTGCGGTTTTCGGCCACGCGATCATGATCGAACGCTCTAGATGATGGAGCAGAGTTAGGTGGGTTTTGGGCCAAATTGGAGGGGTGTTGGGCTGCAACACACACGAGGCCTTTCGGTCCCTCGGTTAACCGTTGGAGTATCACACGAAGTCCAAATGATCCAAACTTGACAGGCGGTCTACCGTTAGTAAACCAAGGCCGCTTGGCAAGTCTCGGTCCAATCCGGAAATGTTTAATCCCCACACACGAAAGAAAGCTAGAAATGACCACCGGAGGAGAACGAAGCGCCAGAATGCAAAACGGACAACGGGGGAAATGCTCGAATGCATAAGATGAACACGTATGCAAATGCAATGCACATGATGACATGATATGAGATGCATGACAACGATAACAACACACGGAGACAAAGACCCGAACCCGAGAAAATAAAATAACTTAACGCCGGAAACGGCAACAGTTGGAGTACAAATAGGGAAAGTTACATCCGGGGTGTTACAACACTCCACCACTACGAAAGGATCTCGTCCAGAGATCTAGGACTGAAAGAATGCCAGGTACTCAGAACGGAGGTGATCCTCGCGTTCCCAGGTAGCTTCACGGTCGGAATGGTGTGACCACTTGACTTTGAGAAATTTGATTGACTTATTGCGAGTCTTGCGTTCAGTCTCTTCAAGAATAGCAACTGGGTGCTGACGATAAGAGAGATCTTCTTGGAGCTCAATGTCCTCGAAGTTGACGGTGCGGTCAGGAGTCTTGAAGCACTTTCGAAGCTGAGAGACATGGAACACGTCATGAACATTTGCAAAGTTTGAAGGAAGCTCGAGTTGATAGGCGAGGTCGCCTCTTGCTGACAATCTTGAAAGGTCCCACGTATCTAGGGGCAAGCTTCCCTTTGATACCGAAGTGACGAGTACCTTTCATAGGAGAGACGCGGAGGTAAACATGATCTCCGATCTCGAAAGCCAAATCACGGTGCTTACTATCATAGTAGCTCTTCTGACGGGATTGGGTTGCTTTGAGGTTATCTCGAATGACTTTGCACATTTCTTCTGCTTCTGTGATTAAGTCATTACCCAAAAGCTGACGTTCACCGGTTTCAGACCAGTTGAGAGGGGTACGGCACTTCCTGCCATACAGAATTTCAAAAGGGGCCTTGCCCGAACTTGCTTGAAAACTGTTGTTGTAGGAGAATTCAACATAAGGAAGACAATCCTCCCACTTCATGCCGAAGGATATTACACAAGCCCTAAGCACATCTTCAAGAATCTGGTTGACACGCTCGACTTGACCGCTTGTTTGAGGATGGAAAGCTGTGCTGAAGCGGATGTTAGTGCCCATGGCCTTCTGAAAAGAATCCAAAAACTTCGAGGTAAAGATGCTGCCACGGTCTGAAGAGATCACTTGAGGAATGCCGTGCAGAGAGACAATACGAGAGGTATAGAGTTCCGCCAATTGAGCTGCAGTGATCGACTCTTTGATAGGCAGAAAATGAGCCACTTTGGTGAGTTTGTCGATGACAACAAATATAGCATCATTGCCACACTTGGACTTTGGAAACCTAGTCACGAAGTCCATTTCAATGTGGTCAAACTACCATTCTGGAATGGCAAGAGGTTGGAGGAGACCAGCTGGCCTTTGGTGTTTTGCCTTCACTCTTCTGCAGACATCACATTCATTCACGAATTGAGCGATCTCGCGCTTCATTCGAGTCCACCAATAAGCTTGCTTGAGGTCCTGATACATCTTCGTGCTCCCAGGGTGGATGGAGAGGAGAGAATTGTGAGCCTCGTTCATGATCACTTTACGGAGGTCACCTTTGGGTACAACAATACGATCCTCGAAGAAGAGAGTGTCCTTGTCATCAAGGCGGTAGCACTTGTACTTGGACTGACTCTTGGCAATCCCAATCTTCACCTTTTTCACCATAGCATCAAGAAGCTGAGCTTGGCGAATCTGGTCTTCCAAGGTAGGAGAGACTTGAAGGTTGGCGAGGAAACCTTGAGGAACAACTTGCAGATTAAGTTTGCGGAAAGCTTCACAAAGCTCGGGTTGATAAGGCTTGAGAATCAGACTGTTGCAGTAAGCTTTCCTGCTCAAAGCGTCAACAATCACATTGGCCTTGCCTAGAGTATACTCAATACTTGGATTATACTCTTGAATCATTTCGACCCATCAAGTTTGCCTGAGGTTGAGATTAGGTTGAGTGAAGATGTACTTGAGACTCTTGTGATCAGTGAAAATGTCCACTTTTCTTCCCAATAGAAGATGTCTCCAAGTCAAAAGAGCATGCACAACTGCCGCCAACTCGAGATCATGAGTGGGGTAGTTCTTCTCATTAGGCTTCAACTGGCGAGAGGTATAAGCAACAACTTTCTTCTCTTGCATCAATACTGCGCCAAGACCTTGGAGAGAGGAATCACAAAAGACTTCGTACGGCTTGGATTCATCAGGCGGAGTCAGAACTGGAGCAGTGATCAACTTCTGTTTCAAAGTGTTGAAAGCAATATCGCACTCCGGAGACCAAACGTACTTGACGTGCTTCTGAAGAAGATTAGAGAGAGGCTTTGCGATCTTAGAAAAGTTTTCAACGAATCTTCGGCAATAGCTTGCGAGACCGAGAAAACTGCGGAGTTGCTTCACGTTCTGAGGAGGTTCCCAATTCACAATTGCAGACACCTTCTCAGGATTCACGGCAATGCCCTTGGCAGAGATGATATGACCAAGATAAAGAACCTCATCGAGCCAAAATTCACACTTGGAGAACTTGGCGTAGAACTTGTGTTCTCTGAGCTTATCAAGAACCAAACGCAAGTGCTTGGCATGATCTTCCTTGTTCTTGGAGAAAACCAGAATGTCGTCAAGATAGACCAAAACGAAGTCATTGGTGTAGGCATTGAAGATGAAGTTCATCATGCAAGAGAACGTCGGAGGAGCGTTGGCGAGGCCAAAAGACATGACAGTGTATTCATATGAACCAAAGCTTGTTCTGAATGCTGTCTTGGGAATATCTTCTTCACGAATGCGAATCTGGTGATAACCCATACGGAGATCAAGCTTGGAGAATACTTGGGCACCTTTGAGTTGTTCGAACAGCTCATTGATGTTGGGAAGTGGGTATTTGTTCTTGATGGTCTTCTTGTTCACTGGACGGTAATCAACACAAAGTCGGTCCGTTCCATCCTTCTTCTTCACAAAAAGAACACCACAGCCCCACGGAGAAGAACTAGGCCGGATGAGACCCATTTTCTCTTGAATATCGAGTTGCTTCGTCAGCTCCTTCAACTCTTCAGGTCCGAGCTTGTAAGGATGCTTGCACACAGGTTCCGTGCCAGGCTCAAGATCAATAACGAATTCAACTGGCCGGTGCGGAGGCATTCCTGGAAGCTCTTCTGGAAAGACGTCTTGATATTCGCAAACGACTGGAATTTGAGAGATGGCATCCAATTCACCCTTCTCATTGAGAGAAAACAGACGGATAGTATCATCCCGAGCGGCAAAGACAATTACATCCTCAGACGAATGAGTCAATTGAATCTGCCTGGCTACACAATCAAGCTGAGCCTTGTGCTTAGAAAGCCAATCCATTCCGAGTATAAGATCAATATCCGAGTTGCCAAGAACAATTGGGGAAGAAAGGAACTTGTAGTCACCCAATGTGATAGTAACCTCAGGGACGCAGGTGTTAGCTGTCATCTGCTTGCCCGGTGACACAATTTGCAAGGAACTTTGCAGATACTGATAATCACACTCATACTTTGATGCAAAAGGTTTGGAAATGAAGCAATGCGATGCACCCGTGTCAAAAAGAACTTTTGCAGGAATATCATTAACAGGAAGGTTACCCATGATGACATCTGGTGAGTCCTCTGCCTAAGCTGCATTCACCATATTGACCTTGGCGAACTTGGGGTTATGCTTGACCACAGCTGTACTTGCCGATCTCATAGGAGGTGGAGGAGGAAGTCGCCTCTGGTTGAGACACTTGTTGGCATTGTGACCCTTCTGTTGGCACTTGTTGCACGTGACCTCTGAAAGCGGACGGTGATACGGAGCACTCGATCTTGGAGCTTGAGGCGAAGTCTTGTTCTGAAAGCCAGGGTTGGGTGGGTGGGAAGAACCACTGCCACCTTTGCTCTTCTGCTGATACGGCTGACGGAACGGAGGAGGAGGAAGCCAAAACTTCTGCTGCTTGGCCACTTGAGTAGAGGAAGAAGGAGTAGCATCTCTGACTCGCTTCTTGGAAGCATCACACCTCAACTGAGCAGCCTCTTGCTTCAGTGCCATGTTGTAGAACTCATCGTACCTCAAGGGCTCAAAGAGAACAAGAGCGAGCTGGATATCTTCTCTGAGACCACCCCTGAACTGGTATATCATGCTCTTCTCATCAGGGACGTCCTGCTTGGCAAAGCGAGCGAGCTTCTGGAACAACTTGTTGTAGTCATAGACACACAAAGACCCTTGCTTCAGATTGTGGAATTCCTCACGCTTGCTTTCAACCACGCTCTGCGGAATATGATGAGCTCGGAAATCTCGACGGAAATCATCCCAAGTGATAACACGTCCACCTCTGGAGTCCTTGTACTGCTGGAACCATTCTGCAGCTTGATCTTTGAGTTGGAAGGAAGCGAACTTGACAAAGTCCTCAGGCCCGACGTTACTGCACTTGAAATGCTTACACAGATCCACAAGCCAATCGTCAGCATCGGTTGCCTCAACACAATTGCTGAAAGTCTTTGGACCGTTAGCAAGGAACTGGTTGAGTGTAGCAAAGTGACCCTGATTGCTGCCTTGATTCCCTTGGTTTCCTTGATTGCGCTCTTGAAGAATTTGCATGATCAGCTGTGTGTTTGCATTGGTTGCAGCCATCACAGCTTGCCATGCCTCTGGAGGAGGTGGAGGTGGTGGCGGATCAGGATTCGGAGTCGTGCGCGTTGGAGGAGCCATCCTGAAGAGGGTGACCACCATTAGCACATTGACAGATAAATATTGAAGCTGAATCCAACGGAATGAAAATTGCAACATATAGTCTTCACATCCGAACAAAATGAACGAATGCATTCCTCTTAAAATGGTCACCTATCCATAAATTGAGAAGCCACGTAGAATTAAGGTAGAGAAATAAATCAACAAGGTACGGATCAAGAACGAATAATCGGTAAGAAATCCCAATCTCAAACCAATATCCGTGGAAGAAAAAACTAGAGCTACTAGAATTCCCACCTATGAAACTCTCGAACTTTTCCGGTTATGCAATCAGGTGTTGGGGATACAGGGGAAGCATAATATCTCACCCAAACTAGCAAATCCTACATCCAGCTGTATTCATCCTTCAACACATAACCAAGAAACCTTCGAAAACCATCTACCTCAACCTTCGAAAAGCATCCGTTATACAAGTTATGGCGATACTCCCGAACTCCCGCCCCAGTACTAGGTGGCGTCGAGGTTATCTGACCAACGAACTGCATAAAAGAGATTTTCGATGTCGGCGTACTAAACTCAGGTATTCCAGAACCGCAACGATAAAATTATGATGACAACACCTCAGAGCTCAACTCCCCGGGACACTTCCACTAAACCCCTGACAGGAGGCACCAAGACAATGTTCTCATCATAAAACCATCGGAACGATTCCAAGATACCCGTGTGATCCTAATTTTTTTTTAGTGAAATTTGAGAAGAGAAGAGTCAAAACTCTACATCAGGATGCCTTACCAGAGCAATGAGGAGACTGGGAAGTAAAAAAGAATTCCTAAACTCTCCGATATATAATTCCTAAAATGACTCAAAACATTTTTCTAGACACAACTCGGCCGCTAATAACGATCAAGCAATGGGGCTCCTAAGGTCGGGGAAGGCTCTGATACCAACTTGTAACACCCTCGATGCGACTATAGCTCCCACGTGTCGAGGCATGACTTAGAGACATAATCGCATTGAAGGCATATGTCGCAAGTTAGGCAATCTTCACAAACATCCCATGTAATACAATAATAAAAAGGGAGATAACATAGTTGGCTTACACTCGCCACGTCAATCAAGTGCATAAATAACATTACATCAACCAAACACTCATGGCCCGACTACGGCGCCAAAATAAAAGAGAACCCAACATGCGACACCGGTCCCAATCACCCCCAACTGGGCACCACTACTGATCATGGGGAAAGGAAACATAGTAACGTTGAGAGTCTTCGTCGAACTCCCACTTGAGCTCATACGCGTCTCCTGGAGCGGAATCATCAGGCCCTGCATCTGGTGTAATAGTAATCTGTGAGCCACAGGGACTCAGCAATCTCGCACCCTCGCGATCAAGACTATTTAAGCTATAGGTATGGCAAGGTAAAATATGAGTGGAGCAGCAACAAGCGACTAGCAAATATGGTGGCTAACTTATTCGCAAAAGAGAGCGAGAAGAGGAGGCAAAGCGCGAGCGAGAAACTAGAGAGCAACCTGCGAAAACATTACTCCAACACCGTGTCCACTTCCCGGACTCCGCCGAGAAGAGGCCATCACGTAACACACTCAGTTGATTCATTTTAATTTAATTAAGGTTCAAGTTATCTACAACCGGACATTAACAAATTCCCATCTGCCCATAACCGCGGGCACGGCTTTCGAAAGTTCAATCCCTGCAGGGGAGTCCCAACTTAGCCCATGACAAGCTCTCACGGTCAACGAAGGAATAGACCTCCTCCCAAGACGTTCCGATCAGACTCGGTATCTCGGTAACTCAAGACACTTCGACAGGTTAAAACAAGACCAGCAACACCGCCCGAATGTGCCGACAAATCCCGATAGGAGCTGCACATATCTCATTCTCAGGGCACACCGGATAAGCTAAGCGTACGGGAGCCAACGTAACCCAAGTTGCCGAGGGACGGCCCCGCACGGTGCTCTAGGTTGGACCAACACTCAGGGGAGCACTGGCCTGGGGGGGGGGGGGTAAAATAAGATGACCCTTGAGTCTGCAGAACCCAAGGGAAAGAAAAGTCTAGGTGGCAAATGGTAAAACCAATGTTGGGCATTGCTGGAAAAGCTTTAATCAAGGCGAACTATCAAGGGGTTCCCATTATAACCCAACCGCGTAAGGAACGCAAAATCCGGGAACATAACACCGATATGACAGAAACTAGGGCGGCAAGAGTGGAACAAAACACTAGGCGAGAGGCCAAGCCTTCCACCCTTTACCAAGTATATAGATGCATTAAGATAACATAGCAATATAATGATATCCCAACAAGTAAATAAATGATGTTCCAACAAGGAACGACCTCCAATCTTCACCTGCAACTAGCAACGCTATAAGAGGGGCTGAGCAAAGCGGTAACATAGCCAATCAACAGTTTGCTAGGACATGGTGGGTAAGAGGTTTGACATGGCAATTGGGAGGCTGACAAGCAAAAGGTAGGCATCGTAGCATTGGCATAGCAAGAGCGAGCAAACTAGCATAGCAAAGATAGTAGTGATTTCGAGGGTATGATCATCTTGCCTGCACAGTTGTCAGAGTTGACTGGATCCTCACAAGCAAAATCAACAGGCTCCTCGGTAGCGAACTCGTCTCCCGGCTCTACCCAACAAGACAAACAAGCAACAAGGATACAATCAACCACGTGCAAGACCAAGCAATATGATGAAATGAAGATATGCTATGCGGGATGCGATGCGGGATGCAAAATGCAAGACATGACAGGGAATGCAAGAACCTGGCCTCAACTTGGAATTCCAAGGGTTCCACTGGAAAGATGAGATGAAATCTCTTGAAAACGATATAAAGAACGCCGGAATCGGAGTTACGGTTTGGAAATGGCAAGCGTTTTAAGAATGACACCGGTCTGCGATTTACAGCAAGTAGGCCTCTAAAAGCAACGAGATGAACATTCTACAGCCACCAAACATGACAACAAAAGACATGGCAGGGATGTACACAAGATGCTTAACAAAAGACTAGCACTGAGCCACGGCCAATTCATCCATTATGAGGTTCAAACAAGCATGGCAAAAACGCAAATGCAAAACAGATTCCAGACTTAGTGAAATTAACACTTGTCTGAAATTTCAGATCACGAAGCCCTCTTCGGAGCAGCAAAACAACATGATACATGACCTGATTAAGACAAGTAAGAACATGGCATGGAGCTACTCAACAAGCTTAACAAAAGTCCCAATGTGACCTGTGGTCAAAAGGGATCAAAAAATACACTAACGGGCACACGAACATAGCTAAAACACAATCAGCTTTCAGACTTTGTGAAAACTGAGACATGCTGAAATATAACTCACGAAGGCATGTAAACGAGCTCGATGCACTCACTATGGTGCAAGTCATGGCAAGGCAAGCATACATGCATTAGGAAGGCACAAAATACAAGATAGACATGGCAAGAACAATGGCATAGCATGCACGAATCTACTACAATAGCTCCGGCAAAATCGCAAACGAGTTGACGATTTGCCCAGATTCACCACGAAGCAAAAGTAGAGCTCGATTGACTCAAGCTAGGGTGCTCCATAATTGCAAACAAAGACATGGATGGATAGAGCATAACATGAATAACAAAACTCCTTTACTTATCATCCTCAAAAGAGGCACGGATCACTAGGAAACAAGCTGAGCATATGGCATCATGAACTAAAATATCCCAGACTTAGTGAAAACAACTAAGTCCCTGAAAACAGATTTACCGGGCGCCTCACTTTGCAAGCTTGCACAAGTCACCACACACATCCTAAAAATGCATGGGTTGCACCTCTGGAAAGAAGACAAAATGCTTAACAAAACATATGAAGGACTCACAGGCATAGCGTGCACACATTAATCATGGCAAAAATGACAAGAGTCTAAGATGAACTAGCAGATCTGACAATTAACTCACGAAGCCTCCTTCTAACAGCATTTTGGGCATCAAGATGAGCTCAAATGAAAATGATACAATGGAATTAAATGATGTACTCGTCGATACGAACATTTTGATATATTATATGCTCAAATCAGAGCTATGGATGCAAATTTACGGGCGGTCAAAGTAGGCATAAAAATTAGGGTTCGGGGGAGAGAAGTCAACCGGATCTAGATCTGGAATCACTGTTCACGGGCACTGTTCACCGAGGCGGAAACCGAGGACGCCGGCGAGCTCGACGTCGCCGGAGATGGAGAAGAGGTCGGGCTGGGCCGGCCGGCGTGGAGGCGGCGGGGCGTGGCCGCGGCCACCGGAGTCGGCGAGGGGCGGTGGCGGCTGGGCGACGCCGGCCCGGGGCGGCGCGGAGGCGGCGTAGGGCGGCCGGGTCTACACACACGAGGGGTGTTGGGCTGCAACACACACGAGGCCTTTTCGGTCGCTCGGTTAACCGTTGGAGTATCAAACGAAGTCCAAATGATACGAAACTTGACAGGCGGTCTACCGGTAGCAAACCAAGGCCGCATGACAAGTCTCGGTCCAATCCGGAAATGTTTAATCCCCACACACGAAAGAAAGCTAGAAATGACCACCGGAGGAGAACGAAGCGCCGGAATGCAAAACGGACAACGGGGAAAATGCTCGAATGCATGAGATGAACAGGTATGCAAATGCAATGCACATGATGACATGATATGAGATGCATGAAAACGAAAACAACACACGGAGACAAAACCCGAACCCGAGGAAATAAATATAACTTAACGCCGGAAACGGCAAGAGTTGGAGTACAAATTGGGAAAGTTACATCCGGGGTGTTACAGTATGCTCATTACTATTAACATGAAAAGTTACATTGCCTTTGTTGCAATCAATAACAGCCCCTGCAGTATTCAAAAAGGGTCTTCCAAGAATAATAGACATACTATCGTCCTCGGGAATATCAAGAATAACAAAGTCCGTTAAAATAGTAACGTTTGCAACCACAACAGGCACATCCTCACAAATACCGACAAGTATAGCAGTTGATTTATCAGCCATTTGCAAAGATATTTCAGTAGGTGTCAACTTATTCAAGTCAAGTCTACGATATAAAGAGAGAGGCATAACACTAACACCGGCTCCAAGATCACATAAAGCAGTTTTAACATAGTTTCTTTTAATGGAGCATGGTATAGTGGGTACTCCTGGATCCCCATGTTTATTTGGTATTCCACGCTTAAAAGTATAATTAGCAAGCATGGTGGAAATTTCAGCTTCCGGTATCTTTCTTTTATTAGTAACAATGGCTTTCATATACTTAGCATAAGGATTCATTTTAAGAATATCAGTTAATCGCATACGTAAAAAGATACGTCTAATCATTTCAGCAAAGCGCTCAAAATCCTCATCATCTTTTTTCTTGGATGGTTTGGGAGGAAAAGGCATGGGTTTCTGAACCCAAGGCTCTCTTTCTTTTCCGTGTTTCCTAGCAACAAAGTCTTTCTTATCGTAATGTTGATTCTTTGATTGTGGGTTATCAAGATCAACATCAGGTTCAATTTCTATATCATTATCATTGCTAGGTTGAGCATCAACATGAACATTATCATTATCACTAGTTTCAGGTTCATTACCAGATTGTGTTTCAGCATCAGAAATAGAAATATCATTTGGATTCTCAGGTGTTTCAGTAATAGGTTCACTAGAAGCATGCAAAGTCCTATCATTCTTATTTTTATTCCTTTTAGAAGGACTAGGTGCATCTATATTATTTCTCTGCGAATCTTGCTCAATTCTCTTAGGGTGGCCTTCAGGATACAGAGGTTCCTGAGTCATTCTACCAGTTCTAGTAGCCACTCTAATAGCATAATAATTATTCTTACTATTCAATTAATTGAGCAAATCATTTTGAGCTTTAAGTACTTGTTCTACTTGAGTGGTAACCATAGAAGCATGTGTACTAATAAGTTTAAGTTCACCTTTGACATTAGCCATATAATCACCCAAGTGTTCAAGCATATTTGAATTGTATTTCAATTTTCTACCAAAGCATTAAAATTTTCTTGCTTCACCATAAAATTATCAAACTCATCTAAGCATTGGCTAACAAACTTAGTAAGAGGGATTTCAGCTTTATCATATCTATAGAGAGAATTTACCTTTACTACCTGTGTCGGGTTATCAAGACCATGTATTTCTTCAATAGGTAATGGATTAAGATCATATGTTTCTTCAACAGGCGGTAAATTAAGATCATGTATTTCTTCAATAGGTGGTAAATTGTTAATATCTTCAGCTTTTATACCCTTTTCTTTCATAGATTTCTTTGCCTCTTGCATATCTTCAGGACTGAGAAATAGAACACCTCTCTTCTTCGGAGTTGGTTTAGGAATAGGCTCAGGAAGTGTCCAATTATTTTCATTAGTCAACATATTTTTTAATAGAATTTCAGCTTCATCCGGTGTTCTTTCCCTGAAAACAGAACCATCACAACTATCCAGGTAATCTCTGAAAGCATCGATTAGTCCATTATAAAAGATATCAAGTATTTCATTTTTCTTAAGAGGATGATCAGGCAAAGCATTAAGTAATTGGAGAAGCCTCCCCCAAGCTTGTGGGAGACCCTCTTCTTCAATTTGCACAAAATTATATATATATATATATCCATTAAGGCAGCTTGTTTCTTATGAGCAAGAAAATATTTAGCAGAGAAGTAATAAATCATATCCTGGGGACTACGCACACAACCAGGATCAAGGGAATTAAACCATATCTTAGCATCACCCTTTAATGAGAACGGAAATATTTTAAGGATATAAAAGTAGTGAGTTCTCTCATCATTAGTGAACATGGTGGCTATATCATTTAATTTAGTAAGATGTGCCACAACAGTTTCAGATTCATAGCCATAAAAAGGATCAGATTCAACCAAAGTAATTATATCAGGATCAACAGAGAATTCATAATCCTTATTAGTAACACAGATAGGTGAAGTAGCAAAAGCAGGGTCAGGTTTCATTCTAGCATTAAGAGATTGCTGCTTCCATTTAGCTAATAACCTCTTTAGATCATATCTATCATTGCAAGCTAAAATAGCTCTAGCAGATTCTTCATCCAGAACATAACCCTCGGGAACAACAGGCAATTCATATTTATTAGGGGGAGATTCTTCATCATCACTTTCATCAATATTATCAGTTTCAATAATTTCATTCTCTCTAACCCTAGCAAGTTGTTCATCAAGAAATTCACCAAGTGGCATAGTAGTATCAAACATAGAAGCAGTTTCATCATAAGTATCATGCATAGCAGAAGTGGCATCATCAATTACATGCGACATATCAAAATCAATAGCAGAAGCAGGTTTAGGTGTCGCAAGCTTACTCAAAACAGAAGGTGAATCAAGTGTAGAGCTAGATGACAGTTCCTTACCTCCCCTCGTAGTTGAGGGATAAATCTTGGTTTTTGGATCTCTCAAGTTCTTCATAATGATAAGCAGATATAAATCCCAAGTGACTCAAAGAATAGAGCTATGCTCCCCGGCAACGGCACCAGAAAATAATCTTGATAACCCACAAGTATAGGGGATCGCAACAGTTTTCGAGGGTAGAGTATTCAACCCAAATTTATTGATTCGACACAAGGGGAGCCAAAGAATATTCTCAAGTATTAGCAGCTGAGTTGTCAATTCAACCACACCTGGAAACTTAATATCTGCAGCAAAGTGTTTAGTAGCAAAGTAATATGATAGTAGTGGTAACGGTAGCAAAAGGTAATGATAGCAAAAGTAATGTTTTTGGTATTTTGTAGTGATTGTAACAATAGCAACGGAAAAGTAAATAAGCGAAGAACAATATATGGAAAGCTCGTAGGCAATGGATCGGTGATAGAGAATTATGCCAGATGCGGTTCCTCATGTAACAGTCATAACCTAGGGTGACACAGAACTAGCTCCAATTCATCAATGTAATGTAGGTATGTATTCCAAATATAGCCATACGTGCTTATGGAAAAGAACTTGCATGACATCTTTTGTCCTACCCTCCCGTGGCAGCGGGGTCCTAGCGGAAACTAAGGGATATTAAGGCCTCCTTTTAATAGAGTACCGGACCAAAGCATTAACACATAGTGAATACATGAACTCCTCAAACTACGGTCATCACCGGGAGTGGTCCCGATTATTGTCACTTCAGGGTTGCCGGATCATAACACATAATAGGTGACTATAGACTTGCAAGATAGGATCAAGAACTCTCATATATTGATGAAAATATAATAGGTTCATATCTGAAATCATGGCTGAGGGAGTCCTGTATTAGGGGGTATCCGGACAGCCGGATTATATCCTTTGGACGGACTGTTGGACTATGAAGATACAAGATTGAAGACTTTGTCTCGTGTCCGGATGGAACTCTACTTGGCGTGGAAGGCAAGCTAGGCAGTACGGATATGGATATCTCCTCCTTTGTAACCGACCTTGTGTAACCCTAGCCCCCTCCGGTGTCTATATAAACCAGAGGGTTTTAGTCCATAGGAAAAGAGACAATCATACCATAGGCTAGCTTCTAGGGTTTAGCCTCTCCGATCTCGTGGTAGATCAACTCTTGTAATACTCATATCATCAAGAATAAATCAAGCAGTATGTAGGGTTTTAATCCATCAAGAGGGCCCGAACCTGGGTAAAATATCGTGTCCCCTGCCTCCTGTTACCATCCGCCTTAGACGCACAATTCGGGACCCCCTACCCGAGATCCGCCGGTTTTGACACCGACAATGGCACTCGGGCCCTAGTGACAAGCATTAAGCATAGCAAAGTCATAGGAACATCAATCTCAGAAAATAGTGGATACTAGGGATTAAACCCTAACAAAACTAACTTGATTACATGATAATTCTCATCCAACCCATCACCGTCCAACAAGCCTATGATGGAATTACTCACGCACGGCGGTGAGCATCATGAAATTGGTGATGGAGGAAGGTTGATGATGACGATGGCGATGGATTCCCCTCTCTGGAGCCCCGAACGGACTCCAGATCATCCCTCCCGAGAGGTTTTAGGGCTTGGCGGCGGCTCCATATCGTAAAACACGATGAATCTTTCTCTCTGGTTTTTTCTCCCCGAAAGCAAATATATAGAGTTGGAGTTGAGGTCGGAGGAGCTCCAGGGGGCCCACGAGGTAGGGGGCGCGCCCAGGAGGGCAGGCGCGCCCCCACACTTGTGGCTAGGGTGTGGGCCCCCTGGTCTTCGTCTTTTGCAAGGAAAGATGTTCCGTGAAGTTTCAGGTCATCCCGAGAACTTCTGTTTCTGCACATAAATAACACCATGGCAATTCTGCTGAAAACAGCATCATTCCGGGTTAGTTCCATTCAAATCATGCAAGTTAGAGTCCAAAACAAGGGCAAAAGTGTTTGGAAAAGTAGATATGACGGAGACGTATCATGCATTCCCATTCTTCTTCTTTCTCCTCCACTTTCTCTGCCTCATCCACCTCTGCTCTAGGTGCTGCTTCTCTGTTTGAGTTTCACCTGCTGCCATGGGGAAGGAGAAGACGGTGGCTCTGGAGCGCGCAAAGGAGGCGACGACGAAGGCAATGGGGAAGAAGTCCAGTCGGGGCGGATCTTCGTCAAGGTCCGGCCTGCCGCGCGGCTGGATCCAGGGCTACTGGATTCGGTCGACGATTAGTCATGACGACATTGACGATCTGGTCGAGGGGGGGACTGATTCTCCACGAATCGGCGCGGCTCTCGGAGGGCTAGACCAAACCGCATCCGCGGGAGGGTGAGTGTGTTCTCCTCGCCACCCATGTGGACCGCGGATTTTCATTGCCTCCCCATCATTTTTTCTGAGGCTTCTTGAACTTCTTTGGAGCACAACTCCACCACTTTCCCCCCAACACCATCGTATACCTTGCTGCCTACGTGTCCATGTGCGAGAACTTCTTAGGTTGTAGGCCGCACTGGGCCTATTCGAGCACATTTTCACATGTCGTTCCCACTCGGTCAAGAAGGCCAACCCGAGTGACGAAAGGACGCACATGATACAGATGTGCGGGGGTCTTGGGATTCAAATAAGAGGTAAAAGCACTTTCCCAGCCATGATCCTTCCTGAGTCAGTCCAAGGATGGCAGTTGACCTGGTTTTATTGCAAGGACCAGCCGAGTCCGGGTCAGTCGACCGGGCTTCCTCCCTTCTCCATGGCTCGGGTCGAGAAGCCCTACACCTTGAAAGTGATCCCAGAGGGGAAAGCGCAGGTGAAGGTGTTGGTTGAACGGGTGGTCCAACTCGTCTGTGATGGCGTGACCAGTATGGATCTGTTGGAGGTCTTCCTTAAACGACGCATCCAGCCGCTTCAAGCCCGTGACCATCCGATGTGGATGTACTCGGGTATTGAGGATTCCACTCGGATCCACCCAGAAGAGGTCAACGAGGACACGGTGGAGAAGTGGCTGAAAAGCATCACTGGCAACAAGGATAACCCCAGGGGGTCCAGGAGAGTCCCTCCACTTAACAACTCGCGCCAACCAGACAAGGTCTGGCCTTGAATTGCCGAGTGTTCTCTTGATTCATCATGTAATTGCTTGTGGACAGCCGACTGATTTTTGCTTCGCTTGTCATCTTTCAGGCCCTTATTGAGATGTATTCGATGCCCAACGGGGAGCAAGAGCAGGATCTGGAGGGGGAGGCGAGCGGAGGTGAGAGCGGCGAGTGGCGCTCTGATGAAGAGGAGGACGAGGAGAGTGACGACCCGAGTGATGAAGAAGAGGTCGACTCACCTCCCCGTAGGAAAAAACGATCCAAGCACGCCCACGACCCGTCAAGCATCCCCGACAAAGTGACCGCACCGACTGGACAGTCGTCTAAGCGCCCTTGGACACCTTCTCCAGTGCCGACTGAGAGGGCACCAAAGCAATCGAAAGCTGCACCGTCTCTAGCGCCGACTGACAAGGCGCTGAAACAACTGAAAGCTGCATCGTCAAAGCCGTCGAAGGCTTTGCCCAAGATCAAAGTGGCCATTCCTACTGTTTCTGGGTAATAATCAGACTTGATTCCTTGGTTTAGTACAAATCGAATTTTCGTCGACCATCGTGATAGGTTTGACCGACTGAAATCTTGAAATTTGCAGTGCTTCTACCTCCGGGACTTCCACCCACAAGTATGTAGATGAAGAAATGGAAGTCGCAGTCACCTCCAACCCGGATACATCTTCTCGTAATCCTGTCTTCAGTTACTCGGTCAATTAAATTCTGACGATCAATCTGGAGTCGACTGATCTTTTTGCAGCTCCTCCGAATGTCATTGAGCTTCCAGATGACGACGAGGACGTGCCGCTGAGGGCCAGGAGGAACAAAAAGGCATCAGCTGGCAAGACATCTGAGGGAGTCCTGGATTAGGGGGTGTCTAGATAGCCAGACTATACCTTCGGCCGGACTCCTGGACTATGAAGATACAAGATTGAAGACTTCGTCCCGTGTCCGGAAGGGACTTTCCTTGGCGTAGAAGGCAAGCTTGGCGATACAGATATGTAGATCTCCTACCATTGTAACCGACTCTGTGTAACCCTAGCCCTCTCCGGTGTCTATATAAACCAGAGAGTTTTAGTTCGTAGGACGAAGAACAATCATACCATAGGCTAGCTTCTAGGGTTTAGCCTCTCTGATCTCGTGGTAGATCTACTCTTGTACTACCCATATCATTAATATTAATCAAGCAGGACGTAGGGTTTTACCTCCATCAAGAGGGCCCGAACCTGGGTAAAACATCGTGTCCCCTGCCTCCTGTTACCATCCGACCTAGACGCACAGTTCGGGACCCCCTACCCGAGATCCGCCGGTTTTAACACTGACATTGGTGCTTTCATTGAGAGTTCCTCTGTGTCGTCACTTTTAGGCCCGATGGCTTCTCCGATCATCAACAGCGATGCGATCCAGGGTGAGACTTTTCTCCCCGGACAGATCTTCGTATTCGGAGGCTTTGCACTGTGGGCCAATTGTCTTGTTCATCTGGAGCAGATCGAAAGCTACGCCCCTGGCCATCAGGTCAGATTTGGAAGTTTGAACTACACGGCCGACATCCGCGGAGACTTGATCTTCGACGGATTCGAGCCATAGCCAAGCGCGCCGCACTGTCACGATGGGCATGATTTAGCTCTGCCGCCGAACAGTGCCCTGGAGGCCACACCTGTGTCCGCTCCGACCCCTAGCTCGGAGCCGATCACACCAATCGAGGATGGGTGGTTAGACACCGCCTCGGGGGCTGCAATCTTTACGGTGATCAAGCCGAACACCAGCCCTATTATCTGCGAAGCCCGTGACTCCAAGGAGCCGGACTCCTCTCCAGACCCCGAGCCCTCCGCACCCCGACCGATCGAACCCGATTGGGCGCCGATCATGGAGTTCACCACCGTGGACATCTTTCAGCACTCGCCCATCGGCGATATTATGAATTCACTAAAGTCTCTCTCTTTGTCAGGAGAGCCCTGGCCGGACTATGGTCGGCAAGGTTGGGATGCGGATGATGAAGAAGTTCAAAGCCCACCCACCACCCACTTCGTAGCCACTGTCGATGATTTAACTGACATGCTCGACTTCGACTCTGAAGACATCGACGGTATGGACGCCGATGCAGGAGACGATCAAGAACCAGCGCCTATAGGGCACTGGAAAGCCACCTCGTCGTATGATATATACATGGTGGACACCCCAAAAGAAGGCAATGGCGATGGAACAACGGAGGATGACCCCTCCAAGAAGCAGCCTAAGCGTCGGCGTCAGCGGCGCCGCTCTAAATCCCGCCAGAAGCCCTAGAGGCCTTCAAGCATAACATCGATGTCAACCATAACAATTCCAGCACGGGGGAGGACAGCGGAGGTGATTCCGGCACGGGGGATAATAACACCCCGGACAGTGCCGAAGACAACCACCTCCAGCAAGATTCAGCACAGGAGGATAGAGAAGCCAGTCCTCATGAGAGAGCGGCAGACAGAGAGGTCAAGGACGATAATTATATGCCTCCCTCCGAAGACGAGGCAAGACTCGATGACGACGAATTTGTCGTGCCGGAGGATCCCGTTGAACAAGAGCGTTTCAAATGCAGGCTTATGGCCACGGCGAGCAGCCTCAAGAAAAAACAGCAACAGCTTAGAGCTGATCAAGATTTGCTAGCCAACAGATGGACTGAAGTCCTTGCGGCCGAAGAGTATGAACTCGAACGCCCATCCAAGAGCTACCCAAAGCGCAGGTTGATACCCCAATTAGAGGAGGAAGCACCTAAATCACCAGCGCATGATGCGGCCGACCGGCCACCCCGTGGCCGCGACAGAGAGGCCTCTCGGCCCTCCGCTCAAGCCGCACCCCGGTGCCGCTCAAAAAATACCAAGGCATGGGAAAATGCGCCAGACCTGCGAGACATATTGGAGGACAAGGCAAGGCAAGGCAAACAAGATCGATCTACGGATCACGTGGGCGCCCCACGGCACGAGACGGTACTCGTCACGCCGGACGTGGTAAATCCGGCCGGGCCGAACACAGTAGACAAAGCTCGTTTGAGCTGCCTCGTGATATAGCCCAGTACAGAGGCGCCACACACCCACTATGCTTCACAGATGAAGTAATGGATCATCAAATCCCCGAGGGTTTCAAACCCATGAACATCGAATCATATGATGGCACAACAAATCCTGCGGTATGGATCGAGGACTATCTCCCTCATATCCACATGGCCCGCGGTGATGACCTACACGCCATCAAATACCTCCCACTCAAGCTTAAAGGACCAGCTCGGCATTGGCTTAATAGCTTGCAGGCAGAATCAATTGGCTGTTGGGAGGACCTGGAAGCCGCATTCCTCGACAATTTCCAGGGCACTTATGTGCGACCACCAGACGTCGTGGACCTAAGCCACATAATTCAGCAGCCAGAGGAATCGGCTAGACAATTCTGGACACGGTTCCTAACCAAGAACAATCAAATCATCAATTGTCCGGACGCAGAGGCCCTAGAAGCCTTCAAGCATAACATCCGCGACGAGTGGCTTGCACGGCACCTACGACAGGAAAAGCCGAAATCCATGGCAGCCCTCACGACACTTATGACCCGCTTTTGCGCAGGAGAAGACAGCTGGCTAGCTCGCAGCAATAACATGACCAAGAGCCCTGGTAATTCGGATACCAAGGACAACCGTGGCAGGTCGCATCGCAACAAGCAAAAGCGCCGCATTAACGGCGACAATGCTGAGGATACGGTAGTTAATGCCGGATTCAGAGGCTCTAAACCCGGTCATCGGAAAAAGCCATTCAAAAGAAATACTCCGGGCCCGTCCAGTTTGGACCGAATACTCAACCGCTCATGCTAGATACATGGCACCCACGAAAAACCAGCCAATCACACCAATAGAGATTGTTGGGTGTTCATGCAGGCAGGCAAGTTAAATGCCGAAAGCAGAGACAAGGGTCTGCATAGCGATGACGAGGAGGAGCACCGGCCGCCAGAGAACAATGGACAGAAAGGTTTTCCCCCACAAGTGCGGACGGTGAACATGATATACGCAACCCACGTCCCCAAGAGGGAGCGGAAGCGTGTGCTAAGGGACGTATACGCGATGGAGCCAGTCGCCCCAAAGTTCAACCCATGGTCTTCCTGCCCGATCACTTTTGATCGAAGGGACCACCCCACTAGCATCCGTCATGGCGGATTCGCCACATTGGTTCTAGACCCAATTATTGACGGATTTCACCTCACCAGAGTCCTTATGGACGGCGGCAGCAGCCTGAACCTGCTTTATCAGGATACAGTGCGGAAAATGGGCATCGATCCCTCGAGGATTAAACCCACCAGAACGACCTTTAAAGGCGTCATACCAGGTGTAGAAGCCAACTGTACAGGCTCAGTTACACTTGAAGTGGTCTTCGGATCTCCGGATAATTTCCAAAGCGAGGAGTTAATCTTCGACATAGTCCCGTTCCGCAGTGGCTATCACGCACTGCTCGGGCGAACCGCATTTGCCAAATTCAATGCGGTGCCGCACTACGCATACCTCAAGCTCAAGATGCCAGGCCCTCGAGGCGTCATCACGGTCAATGGAAACACCGGACGCTCTCTCCGAACGGAGGAGCATACGGCGGCTATCGCAGCGGAAGTACAAAGCAGCCTCTCAAGGCAATTCTCCAGTCCGGCCATTAAACGTCCGGACACTGTGAAGCGCGCCCGGAGTAACCTACAACAAGACCGCCTGGCACGTTCCGAGCAAGCATAGCAATGCAGCCCCAACTCCTGCCCTCGTGAACTTGCGAAACCAGTGTTGCGCGTACATAACTACGCTCTAGAAATACCATGGGCACAGGGGGAGGGGCACCATCACGGCACGCCCGAAACGCGGCTTAAACCGCACTAGGGGCTGCCGATTTCTTAATTTTCTCTTATTTTCAGGACTCCATTCTTCGGAAGGCTTGTCCGACAATACAATTGCCTCTCAAACCATACAACCAGGGAAGCAGAAAGCTACGCCGCACTACGGAACTCTAAGGTGGTCTCTATAACGAGCAGTATACCTGTTTCGCATAACATTCCACAGCTTGCCCCTGGAAAGGACATATTTGATAGTCCCATCTTTTGCTTATCCCACTATTTGTATCGTTCTGCTTTGATCGCAGCTTTTTTAAATAAACAATGCATAGCTTCCGTCTATTATTGCATTACCTCTTTTTTACGAATATATGTTCATTAATGACATGTTGCACCCGTACACTTTGGTACGGCCAATACGCCAGGCGCTTAAGTACCCCACAACATGGTGTGAGAAGTACGAACACTTTCACAAGTGCGGCACCCCAAACTTATAGCATTATATGCATCGGCTCCGAATCATGTCTTGGGTCAATAGTTGGGTTTGCCCGGCTCCTATGTTTTGGTACCTTACGTTCCATTATATCGGCTAAGGTAGCACTAGGAGAACTACTGCAATTGTGCCCCAGTTGAGCTGGGCTAAGCACCTCAGTAGAAAAAGCTAAAACTGACCGTCATGATGAAGCGAGAGCTGGTCGCTGTTCGAGAGGTTTTCGAGTCCCTAAAGACTTATGTTGCTTAGAGCGAGGAGTCGGCTTTGTCCGGCCTAGGTGTGGATAGCGCCCCGAACTCGGTCTTCCGAACACTAGGGGCTTCGCCGAAATTTAAAATTATAGAATTCTATGGCTAAGTGAGAGTGTTCAAGCATTATAGTCCGATTGCCTTGTTCTTTGTGTTGAGCGCCTCCCTCGAAGGACCCAAGAATGGGAAAAAGAGCGCTCATGTTTATCCCGAACACCCCAGCACTTGTGCCATGGGGGCAGAAGCCGACGACTCGCCATCTCTCAAATTTGATAAACGGCCGCACAAAAGGTAATATTTTAAATTCGAAAAGCATTGCTTAGCGCACATGAACAAGTTTTCAGCGCACAGGACAAAACGAGCGAGTTCACTGAAAAATTACATTCATGGAACATTCATCCGCCACAAGGCGGGCACCCTTCAGAATGCCCTCATAATACATCTCGGGCTTGTGATGCTCCTTTCTCGGCAGTGGCCCGTCCTTCACAAGCTTCTCAGCATCCAGCTTGCCCCAGTGCACCTTCGCACGGGCAAGCGCCCTACGGGCACCCTCGATGCATACGGAGCGGTTGATGACTTTGAGCCTTGGACAGGCCTCCACCAGCCGCCTCACCAGACCGAAGTAGCTCCCAGGCATGGCCTCTCTAGGCCACAGCCGGACTATGAGGCCCTTCATGGCCTGTTCGGCCACCTTATGGAGCTCGACCAGCTGTTTCAGTTGGTCGCTTAAGGGCACCGGGTGTTCGGCCTCAGCATAGTGAGACCAGAACACCTTCTCCGTCGAGCTTCCCTCCTCGGCTTAGTAGAAGGCAGTGGCATCCGACACGCTACGGGGCAAGTCTGCGAATGCTCCTGGAGAGCTCCGGATTCGGGTAAGTGAGAAGTAATTCACTTTTATGTGCTTGCTTTGCATAAAGAATGCCTTACCCGCCGCTATCTTTTTTATTGCCTCAACCTCCTGGAGGGCCTTCTGAGCTTCGGCCTTGGCAGACTTGGCATCTTCAATGGCCGCTGCGAGCTCAGACTCTCGCGTCTTCGAGTCAAGCTCCAAACTCTCATGTTTTTTCATGAGAGCCTGGAGCTCTTGCCGCACCTCACCAACCCGCGTCTCATGCTTCTCCTGCTCGGTGCGCTCCGTGGCCGCCCTCTTTTCGGCCTCGGACAACGCTTGCTTAAGGGTCGCCACCTCAGGTGTGGCCCCTACAATAGCCGCGTTAATCCTGTCACTTTTTGCAAGTGCACCTTTCACATATTTCAATAAGGTATTTCTTACCTTCCTTCTCCTCGAGCTGCTGCTTGGCTAGGCCGAGCTCTTGCTCGGACCGCTCGAGGTTCTGCTTCAGCGTATCCACCTCCGTAGTCAGTGCGGCGGAGGCCAGCAACGAAGCCTGCATATGCATATTGACTTGATTATGTTAGACTCCTGCGAATGTTATTAGACCCTCTATTCGGCTTTTCTTTCCGAATGCCGAACAGAGCATCAGGGGCTACTGTCTATGCGGTAATATTTTTACATATTATTTACTTACCTCAAAGCCTGTTAGAAGGCTGGCACAGGCTTCAGTCAGTCCAATCTTGGCGGACCGAACCTTCTGGATCACCACACTCATAATAGTGCGGTGCTCCTCGTCGATGGAGACGCCGTTAAGCGTCTCCAGCAAATTGTCCGGTGCCTCCGGTTGGACGGAGGTCACCGGCTCGGTAGGCTTGCTCCTCTTGGAAGGAGGCTGCCTACCGGAGTCCGGAACCGTTGAAGGTTCCGGCGCGGTGTCCGGCTCAAGGCCGGACTTGGAGCCCTTGGGGGTTCTATCCCCTTTACACCTGGAGTCCGGGAGGTTGCCTTGCGGCGCCTCGAGGACCACCTCCTCCTGGCTTGGAACCTATTGGGACGCCACCTCGGTGCCGTCCGTAGGGTGGGGGAGGAAGCCGTCAGAAGCGAATTCACATCCGACGAGTCCAGGGAGCCGCTCGATGACTCGTCGAGCCCGGCCTTGGGCGGATTGCACAATCATGTTCGATGTAAGGAAAAGCTATGCAATGGGGGAATACTATGAATCACTCTAGTATCCGGATACTTACGATTTCGCCAGGGGCTTGGCCCTATGTGGCCACTCCTCTTCGCCGTCGTCGGCGTTGGTGGAGTAGTCCGGAGGAGGGGTCTTCCCCCTCTTGGACCCTTCGGCCTCCCCGGTTGGGGCGGCCTTCCTTTTCTTCCCTCCCCCAGCTGGGGGGGGGGAGAGGTCTCTTCTTCCTCCTCCTCATGTTCATGGGAGGAGTGCGCCTTGGAATCATCGGATGGTGAATCCTACACCTCCTGGCGCCGGGCACTCTTTCAAGTCCCCGTGGCCTTCCTCTTGGCCTTCTTCTCCGGCATCACATAAGGTGCCGGAACCAGCAGCTTCGCCAAGCGAGCGTCCGCTGGGCCTCTGGGCAAAGGAGCCGGACAGTTGATCTGTCCAGACGTCACCTGCCAATCCTGTCAAAGGTAAGGGAACTTAGATCCCGCATGGAGTCAAACTATGAAAAACTAATACCCTGTAAAAGGTGAAAATAGCTTACCGCACGAGCGTGACACTGCGTGCTAAATCCGTGATCCTCGGTAGCGGATGCGGGGGCCTCGGCGCCCTTGAAAAGCACCTTCCAGGCATCTTCGTATGCCATGTCAAAGAGCCTGCTCAGAGTTTGGTGCCGCGCCGGGTCGAACTCCCACAGGTTGAAAGCCCGTTGTTGACACGGGAGGATCTGGCGGATGAGCATAACCTGGACTATGTTGACAAGTTTGAGATTCCTGTCCACCAGGGTTTGGACGCATGTTTGGAGTCCGGTCAGCTCTCCTTTTTTACCCCGCGACAGGCCCGTCTCTTTCCAGGAGGCGAGCCGCGTAGGGGGTCCGGATCGGAACTCGGGGGCTGCGACCCATTCAGGGTCACGCGGCTCGGTGATGTAAAACCACCCCGACTGCCACCCCTTTAGGGATTCCACGAAGGAGCGCTCGAACCATAGGACGTTGGGCATCTTGCCCACCATGGTGCCCCCGCACTCCGCTTGGGTGCCGCGCACCACCTTCGGCTTGACATTGAAAGTCTTGAGCCATAGGCCGAAATGGGGGCGGATGCGGAAGAAAGCCTCGCACATGACGATAAACGCTGAGATGTTGAGGACAAAATTTGGGGCCAGATCATGGAAATCCAGGACATAGTAGTACATGATCCTCCGGACAAATGGGTGGAGAGGTGAGGGAGTCCTGGATTAGAGGGTGTTCGGGTAGCCACACAATACCTTCAGCCGGACTCCTGGACTATCAAGATACAAGATTGAAGACTTCGTCCCGTGTCCGGATGGGACTTTCCTTGGCGTGGAAGGCAAACTTGGCGATGCGGATATTCAAGATCTCCTACCATTGTAACCGACTCTGTGTAACCCTAACCCTATCCGGTGTCTATATAAACCGGAGGGTTGTAGTCCGTAGGCAATCAACTCCATACACAACCATCATACCATAGGCTAGCTTCTAGGGTTTAGCCTCCTTGATCTCGTGGTAGATCTACTCTTGTACTACCCATATCATCAATATTAATCAAGCAGGAGTAGGGTATTACCTCCATCGAGAGGTCCCGAACCTGGGTAAAACAAAGTGTCCCCTGTCTCCTGTTACCATCCGGCCTAGACGCACAGTTCGGGACCCCCTACCCGAGATCCACCGGTTTTGACACCGACATTGGTGCTTTCATTGAGAGTTCCTCTGTGCCGTCACTTTCTGGCCCGATGGCTCCTTCGGTCATCAACAATGACGCAGTCCAGGGTGAGACTTTTCTCCACGGACAGATCTTCGTCGTCGGCGGCTTCGCACTGCAGGCCAATTCGCTTGGACACCTTGAGCAGATCGAAAGCTACGCCCCTAGCCATTAGGTCAGGTTTGGAAGCCTTAACTACACGGCTGACATCCGCGGGGACTTGATCTTCGATGGATTCGAGCCACAGCCAAGCGCGCCACACTGTTTCGATGGGCATGATATAGCTCTGCCGCCGAACAGCGCCTTGGAGGCCGCACAAGCATCGGTTCCGACCATTGATTCGGAGCCTACTGCACCGATCGAGGATCAGCGGTTAGACGCTGCCTCAGGGGCTGCGATCTTAGAGGCGATTGAGCCGAACTCCAGCCCCGCACTCCGCATGGCCCGTGACTCCGAGGAACTGGATTCCTCTCCGAGCTCCGAGCCCCCCGCGCCCCTGCCGATCGAATCCGATTGGGCGCCGATCATGGAGTTCATCGCCACGGACATCTTTCAGCGCTCGCCCTTTGGCGACATCCTGAATTCTCTAAAGTCTCTCTCCTTATCAGGAGAGCCCTGGCCAAACTACGGTCAACAAGGATGGGATGCGGACGATGAAGAAATTCAAAGCCCACCCACCACCCACTTGGTAGCCACTGTCGACAATTTAAATGACGTGCTCAACTTCGACTCCGGAGACATCGACAGCATGGATGACGATGCAGGAGATGCCCACGAACCAACGCCCATAGGGCATTGGACATCCACCTCATCTTACGATGTGTACATGGTGGATACCCCTAAAGGAAGCGATAACGAGGAAAAAGGGGATGGGACGGGAGATCGACCCCCTGAAAAGCAATCAAAGCGCTGGCGTAAACGCCGACCCAAGCCCCGCCTCGACAAAAACCCAGCCATAGAGCAGGACGAGCAGGTCTTAGAGCAACCATCTGAACAGGGCAACACGGATAGAGAAACCGAACATCCCTCCCCCGGCGAAAACGGCATCCCGGACGACCTCATGCCGAATAAACCTATGGAGCAGAAGAATCTCCATGAGAGGCTCGTTGCAACCGCGCGCAGCCTAAAGAAGCAGAAGCGGAAGCTAAAAACAGCGGAAGACGCACTCCGGATTAGATGGAGCAAAGTAATCAATACCGCAGATAAGTACGACGACGGTCGCCGCACTAAAAGCTATCCGAAAAGAAAGCAACTGCCTGAATTCGACGAAGAGGCCCTAGAGCCCTCGCATTCAAAAAATGAAAAAGCCACACGGTCGGATAGACGACCCCATAAAGCGGCAAGCGGTGCCGCACCTAGATCGGCACACAACCCATTTAAGGATCCGCATCATGGCCCAGTCAGGTCCATTTACGGGCCAAGAAAGCAAGCTCTTGTAAGCAGCGCTATGAAGCCATCATCAGAATCCGGCACACCCAAATACAGGGGCGCCACACACCCCCTATGTTTCACCGATGAGGTCCTGGACTATGAATTCCCAGAGGGATTCAAACCCGTAAACATAGAGGCATATGATGGAACAACAGACCCTGGAGTCTGGATCGAGGACTATATCCTCCACATACACATGGCTAGAGGAGATGATTTCCACGCCATAAAATATCTACCCCTCAAGCTTAAAGGGCCAGCCCGGCATTGGCTTAAAAGCCTTCCCGAAAACACAATTGGAAGCTGGGAAGAGCTCGAGGATGCTTTTCGAGCAAACTTTCAAGGGACCTATGTCCGCCCTCCGGATGCAGCCGATCTTAGTCACATAACTCAACAACCTGGAGAATCAGCTAGGCAGTTCTGGAATAGATTCCTCACTAAAAAGAATCAGATAGTCGACTGTCCGGACGCCGAAGCCTTAGCAGCTTTCAGGCATAATGTACGATACGAATGGCTCGCCAGACACCTCGGCCAAGAAAAGCCAAGAACAATGGCCGCACTAACAAGCCTCATGACCCGTTTTGTGCAGGGGAGGACAGCTGGTTGGAAAGGTGCAGCCCCAGCGACCCAAGTACATCCGAAACTAGGGATGGAAACGGAAAATCGCGACGCAACAAGGACCGTCGCTGGACTAAAAACAAAAGTCCGAAGAGCACGGCAGTCAATGCCGGATTCAAAGGCTCACGACAAAATCGGGAAAAATCGCCCCCCCAGGATAACAGGGACGATCCAGCCAACCTAAATAAAATCCTGGACAGGATATGTCAGATACACGGTACTCCCGGGAAGCCTGCTAACCATACCCACAGAGACTGTTGGGTCTTCAAACAATCCGGCAGACTCAATGCCGAACACAAGGGGCTCGACACACCAAGCGAAGACGAGGACGAACCCCAACAGCAGAGCACCAGGAAACAAAAGAACTTCCCACAAGAAGTAAAAACAGTGAACTCACTTCACATAACAAAACGTGCGGTGCCCGTAAAGGTACGCACCACACGGCCCATCCCCAAAGGGTCCTGCCACTGGTTGTCAAAACCGATCATCTTCGATCAGCTAGATTATTCTAGGAATATCAAGAACGTCGGATGGACTACCTTGATACTCGATCCAATAATTGGCGGACTCAAGTTTTCAAATGTCCTTATGGACGGCGGCAGCGGACTAAACCTGATATATCAGGATACAATACAGCACATGGGGATAAACCCAGCAAGAATCCGCCGCAGCAAAACCTCCTTTCAAGGGGTAATACCTGGTCCGGACACCCATTGTACGGGTTTTCTCCGGCTCACAGTCACATTCGGCTCTGCCGATAACCTCCGCCGCGAAAAGCTGACCTTCCACATCGTCTCGTTCTCAAGTCGCTATCAAGCGCTACTGGGACGCGAAGCTTTCGCCCGATTTAACGCAATACCGCATTATGCGTCTCTTACGCTTAAAATGCCAGGTCCACAAGGCATCATCTATTTGAAGGGGAAGCACTAAAGTGCGCCTCCCCAAGCGGAGGATTGTGCGGCTGCTTTGACAGCCCCACGGCAAAATGGCCTCACCGGCCAATAAACTTCAAAATAGGTCATTCAAGACCACGAACGCGGATAGATGAGTTCGGTGCAAAATCATCATGGATGCAGGCCTAGAAGCCACATACCCCCGCACTAGGGGCTCCACGCATATACAATAAGAGACAATAAAGCTCAAACTTATATATATTTTTTATACTTTGCCTATTTTAAACTTTTTCGGCACGACTCGTTTTAAACTCAGTTCCTCTCTTTTACAGATGAACGTCGTGCAGCGCCCGTCCAGGATACGGCACAACAGAGACACAGGCACAGACGTGCAGTAGGGACCCGTCCTAAAGGATTCTTTTTAGATTAAGACCCTGCGTAAACCTTTTTTACTGTCTCTTGTTGCTACACATCCCCTGGTTTTTCTTTCTAATATAACCAAGGAGGAGGCTGGCGTCTTGGCATGTGGCCACGTCAGAATTTTTGCACGTACCTGGACACTAGGGGCTTTTTTAAGAAAGAGTGTTGTTTGGCCCGCACTCATAAAGACCGAACACCTTAGGGAGTGTTCGGGGTCGCAAGTTTTGGCACTATAGGCATCAGCTCCGAATCATGTCTTTGGTCAAATGTTGGGTTGCCCGGCTCCTGAGTTCGGCTACCTTACGTTCCGCTCTATCGGCTAAGGTAGCACCAGGAGAACTACTGCGATTGTGCCCCCGGTTCGGCCAGGGCGAGCACCTCAGTAGAGAAAGCCGAAAACTGACTGTCATGATGTAGCGTGAGACTGGTCAGCCACTCGATGACCTATCGGAATCTATCAGATTCCTCCGCTTTAATGAAGGACCGCTTCCCGGTCAGGCACATACGCGCCCCGAATTCGGACGAACGCAGTTGCCACCAAGGAGCTACCTAAAGAGTCTCATTTTCAAACACCTATGGCTAAGTGAAAGTGTTAAAGCATTATAGTCCGGTTGCCTGGCCCGCTGCGCTATCACCTCCTTTGTAGGACCAAGACGTTGGGTTAAGTGTGAAAATGCGTCTTTTGCGAGCACCCCCGCACTATGTGCGTGGGGGCTGAAGCTAACGACTGCCATCTTTCAGATTCTATACATATATATATATATATCTTAAAACGGCCGCATAGAAGGTGTTTACAATACTTGGAGGCACAAGTATAAAATAGGCCACTACAGTTTATCAAAATATTACTTTATAATTACATATGCTATTGTAACATAGCATCTTTCGGGCACTGCGTCTCTATTACACGAGCGCCTTCAAGAACTTCCTGAAAATAGTGTTCGGAAGGTACTCGGCTTCTGTCCGAATCTCGGGACGCAACAACAGTGGTCTCCATCTCTGCCCAGTATGTCTTGACACAGGCAAGAGCCATCCTTGCGCCCTCTATGCATGCTGACCTCTTCATTGCATTAATACGCGGCACCGCGTCAAGGAATTGATGCACCAAGCTGAAATAACTCTTCGGCTCCGATCTCCCCGGCCACAGATGATCCATGACGTACTTCATGGTGAGTCCGGACAACCTATTCAGTTTGGCCCATTGAGCCAAACGATCATCCACTAACAGTGGACACTCTGGATTATGAAACTGTGACCAGAAAAGCTTTTCCACTTCGCAATCTTTCTGATCTCGAAAGTGTTCGGTCGCATCAGCGGCACTCGTTGCCAAGTCCAGATAGGTGTCCTTCACACTCCACATCCGGTCCAACAGAGCAAATTTCAGATCAAAAAACTTCCTCCGCAGCATAAAGGGCTTTCCAGCCGCAATCTGTTCGGCCTGACGCAGATCCTCTTTCACAGCTCTCATCACAGAGCGAGCGTCCTTGGCATCGGCAACGGCCTTCTCTAAGTCTGTTTGTCTCGCCTGGTCTTCTTTCTCAAGAAGTTCGAAACGGTCTGCAGCGCTCTTTAACTTCTCGGCCATCTCGGCCATCTCCTCTTTGCTTCGGCAGTGAGCAGCCTGTTCGGCTCTCGGCCCTTTAAGGGCCTTCTTGGCAGCCGCATCGCTTTTTCTAGCTTGCTCCTTAGCTCGGGCAAGTTCTGCCCTAAGATTCTCCACGACGGCCGTACCATCTGCGTCAAGCACACACATTGTAAGACACTGGCATGAAGCTCCTCTTACCTAATGCCGCCCGAAGAATTACATACCTTGAGCCTCATCAAGCCGCTTGTTGACAAGCATGATGTCGGCATCTGCCACGTCCAGTTGCCGCTTTAGTTCGGCCATATCATCAGTTCGGCTCGATTCCGGACACCTCGCCACCTACATTCAAAGGCGACATCTTAGACCTGGGATTATGATCCTCTGCGTGCCGTCATTTCTTGACAACGCACAGAGTCTCAGGGGCTACTATCTACACAGGGCGCATCTTACTTATGCGCAACTGACAAAAGTGTACATTATCTAACGTACCTCAAAACCCATCAGTAAACTTTTGACGGCCTCATGCAATCCGCTTTCTGCGGATGAAATCCTTTCAATCACCGTGCCCATCAATGCACGGTGCTCCTCTGAGATAGAAGCTCGCCCCAGCAGAATCTTTAGCTCCTCCGGCCGAGCACCAGACGGTGCCGGACTTGTCCTATGGCCTCTTTCAAAGGCCAGACGCGGAGAACTTCGGGGGGCCGCACTGCCACCTTCCGACCCTGCCGGATTCAGAGAAACCCTCCGCGACGACACCTCAGGGTCACCCGCCTCGCTAGGCGGTACGGCAGGAGGAGGCGTCCCGCTCTCCATCATCTCCGGAAGAAGATCCCCCAAAGACGAGCTGTGCTGAGAAGGGCTGAGGTCCGAGCTACAAGGTAAAATTTCGGTTAACCTTCTCAGATAAAAAGTAAGTATTTCTCTCATCCCTCTAAAGGAAAATATTTCTCTACTTACGGCTCGCTGGAGGGCCAATCCCCTTGAGGGCATAGTCCAGCCGAGGAACTCCCCAGCGCCGGACCCTCTGACGAGGATTTTCTCCCCCGTTTCGAGGCCATGGTTTCCGGGTCTTCAAAGGCGGCTCTTTTCTTCCCCTTAGGAGAAGAATTGTCGGTTCCTCCCTTCGGAGCAGCCTCCTTAGAGGAGGCCGTAGCTTCCTTGTCCTCCCCCTCCAAAGGCATTATCTCCAGCATCGTGAATAGCACATGATCCGGCCTGGTTTCAGGAAGGGGAGCCGGACACCTGATCAGCGTCGCCTTCGCTATCCACTCCTGTTTAAAAGGACGGCTCTTTTAGGGGCAAGTTTATGACAATTATACGGATAGAAGGTCCGGGCACAAGGTTGCTTACTTGAGTATCCGGGCGATTGCAGCTTAGGCCTGCGTCCTCGGTTAAATCCGGACACATCTCCTGTGATCCGAAGAACAGTCTGTACATCTCCACGGGCGTTGCACCCATAAAATTCTGGAGAGCTCGTGGTCCCTCCAGATTAAACTCCCACAGGCGAAGAGGGCGAATTTTGCCCGGCAATATTCGGCGAATCAGCATGACCTGCGTCACCTTGACCAAACTGAGGTCTCCTTCCAAGAGATCCTTAATTCGGCCCTGTAACAGGGGCACGTCTTTGGGCAAACCCCAATTTAGTCCTTTGTTGACCCATGACGCTAGCCGTAATGGGGGACCCGAGCGAAAGGCAGGAGGCGCCGCCCACTTGGCGCTCCTGGGAGCGGTGATATAGAACCATTCTCGTTGCCACAAGCCGAGCTCCTCTTGAAAGAAGCCCTCGGACCATGGAGCATCAACATTCTTACTTATGACGGCACCTCCGCACTCTGCGTGCCGTCCCTCGATCATCTTCGGCTCCACTCCAAAGGTTTTGAGCCATAATTCGAAGTGAGGAGTAATGCGGAGGAACGCTTCGCACACAATGATGAATGAGGAAATGTGGAGGATGGACTCCGGAGCTAAGTCATGAAATTCCAGCCCGTAATAAAACAACAGCCCCGTCACGAAGGGATCCGTCGGGAAGCCTAACCCCCGAAGGAAGTGAGACATGAACACTACGCTCTCACCGGGCTGGGGATTGGGAATAGCCTGCCCTTGAGCAGGCAACCTATGTGAAATTTCGGCGGTCAAGAACTTAGCCTCTCTCAACTTTAGCACGTCTTCCTCCGTGACGGAGGAGGGCATCCATCGGCCTTGAAGGTCGGAACCGGATATTGTCGAAAGTCCGAAGCACCTGGAATCTGAAGCCTAGGGTGTTGGAACTCGAGGCGACGGGCGAACTCGTTTTGAGATTGAAAAAATGGTAAGGCCTTGGTCTCTTTATAAGAGGTTGAATACCAGGAGCCCTCCCCGTAACTGTTTGGGACTCGCCTTTAATCGAGAAAATATGCTAACGGGCACGATTGGGTTACCCACGTCCGTATTGATGAGAATCCCGTGAAAGGGGGGGTACACGATCTCTGCTTGGACAAGACGTGCCAAGGAAACCGCCTCGCAAAACATGCTGTGGTGGAAAAGTAAAAACGATTCGAGTAAAGGACTTGGCTGTAGTGTGATGGCGCACTGCAGAATACGTCGGCAGATTTGATTTGTGTTAATATTATTCTCTCTGTGGCAATATGTGGAAACTTATTTTGCAGAGCCGGACACTACTCTTGGTGTTTACAAATCTTCTATGAAGGACTTGGAGGAGGAACCCGCCTTGCAATGCCGAAGACAATTTGCGCGCCGGACTCATCATCATTGAAGCCTGGTTCAGGGGCTACTGAGGGAGTCCTGGATTAGGGGGTGTTCGGGTAGCCGGACAATACCTTCAGCCGGACTCCTGGACTATCAAGATACAAGATTGAAGACTTCGTCCCGTGTCCGTATGGGACTTTCCTTGGCGTGGAAGGCAAGCTTGGCGATGCGGATATTCAAGATCTTCTACCATTGTAACCGACTCTGTGTAACCCTAACCCTATCCGGTGTCTATATAAACCGGAGGGTTGTAGTCCATAGGCAATCAACTCCATACACAACAATCATACCATAGGCTAGCTTCTAGGGTTTAGCCTCCTTGATCTCGTGGTAGATCTACTCTTGTACTACCCATATCATCAATATTAATCAAGCAGGAGTAGGGTATTACCTCCATCGAGAGGTCCCGAACCTGGGTAAAACAAAGTGTCCCCTGTCTCCTGTTACCATCCGGCCTAGACGCACAGTTCGGGACCCCCTACCCGAGATCCGCCGGTTTTGACACCAACAAGAGGGAAGCCCAGTCCGCGGAGGAAATGGGGGAGGAACACCACCCTCTCATGGGGCCTAGGGGTGGGGATGAACTGCCCCTCTTCGGGGAGCCGGTGCGCAATGTCGTTAGACAAGTATGCGGCCTTCCTCAGTCTTTTGATGTGTCCCTCCGTGATGGAGGAGACCATCCACTTGCCTCCCGCTCCGGACATGGCTGGAGAAGGTTGAGGTGGGGTGTGCAGACTTGGGCGCTGGAGCTCGAGTGCGAGGAAATGGATAGGCAAAGGAGGAAGAAGGCGTGGATGAAAAGGTGGATCCTTATCCCCTTATATGGGCGGACGCGACTATGCACCCCCACCAGCCTGGTAAAACTCGCTTATCTCCCAAGCGCCGTAGTCAATGGCGCGGTTGGGTTACCCACACCCGTATTGATGAGAATCCCGGAATAAGGGGACACGATCTCTGCTTTAACAAGACGTGCCAAGGAAACCGCCTCGCTAAACGCGCTGAGGTGGGACAGTAAAACGATTTGAATAAAGACTTGGCCGTGGTGTGATGTCACGCTACGCAATACGTCAGCAGATTAGATTTGTGTAAATATTATTCTCTCTATGGGAATATGTGGAAACTTATTTTGCAGAGCCGGTCACTACCTTTGTGTTCAAAATCTTCTATGAAGTACTTGGAGGAGGAACCCGCCTTGCAATGCCGAAGACAATCTGCGCGCCGGACTCGTCGTCATTGAAGCCTAGTTCAGGGGCTACTGAGGGAGTCCTGGATTAGGGGGTGTCCGGATAGCCGGACTATACCTTTGGCCGGACTCCTGGACTATGAAGATACAAGATTGAAGACTTTGTCCCGTGTCCGGAAGGGACTTTCCTTGGCGTAGAAGGCAAGCTTGGCGATACGGATATGTAGATCTCCTACCATTGTAACCGACTCTGTGTAACCCTAGCCCTCTCCGGTGTTTATATAAACCAGAGAGTTTTAGTCCGTAGGACGAAGAACAATCATACCATAGGCTAGCTTCTAGGGTTTAGCTTCTCTGATCTCGTGGTAGATCTACTCTTGTACTACCCATATCATCAATATTAATCAAGCAGGACGTAGGGTTTTACCTCCATCAAGAGGGCCCGAACCTGGGTAAAACATCGTGTCCCCTGCCTCCTGTTACCATCCGACCTAGACACACAGTTTGGGACCCCCTACCCGAGATCCACCGGTTTTGACACCCACAACATCCCAATCGGTGCCGGTGGCAGAGCCAGCGGTTCAACAGCCCGAAGATGTGACTCGGGCTTCTGTTACTTTTGCTGATCCAGTATCGAGTGAACGCCCCACATTGTCGACTGTGGTAGTGCTTGCTTCCACCGTCCAGCTTCATGCCTCGGAACTTCTAGCTGCTGCGTCTGGACCGTGAGTCCCATTCTTCACTACCAATCATGTTCCGGAAAGCCAGGCGGACGCCGCTGCAGAAGCCATTTGCCAAGCTGGGCTAATGATGGAGCGAGTGAAGGTGGTGCACGAAAATAGTCAGGCTGCTTATGATGCCAGCGCAGCTCTTTGAGCCAATGTCCATGTAAGTTGGCTTTCGACTGAACTTGTTCTGTTAGGATATGCTACCTGAAGACTTTTCTCCGTGTAATCTCTTCTTATCCTGCACTTCGCATCTGCGCACCCACTGGGTGTTTGGACATCTTTGTTGTTTTCACTCTTCCACTTGGTCTGGGCGGACCATGTCGAGTGGAATCTGAATCAGTGGGGGCACGCTAAGTGCACCCACTGGGTGTAGTCCCCGAGACCGCAGTCGACTGCTGGCAGTCGGTTGGGGTCTGAGTATTTCTTGCCCTCTCTTTTTTTTCTCTTCGACTTGGTCTGAGGGGACCGTGTCGAGTGGAATCTGAACCAGTGGGGGCATGCTAAGTGCACCCACTGGGTGTAGTCCCCGAGACTACTGTAGAATGTTTGATTCTATAGTAGTCTTAAAGTTTTATTCACTCGGAAGTAAATAATCTTTGATCTTGTCCACTGACATGTCTTTTATTCACTCGGAAGTAAATAATCCAAGTTTTCTGAATTCGAGGCCAAGTAGAGGCAACTCAACCTTGACTTGGAGCTGGCCCAACAGAACTTAAAAAAGGCTCAAGATGAAGTTGTTGGTACGGAAGGTAACGGCCTGTCGACTGTTTATCTCGACCATCCTTCAAGTTATCCCTTCGTTCTTCTGTTTGACCCAAATGCATATTTCACAGAAAAAATGAGGCTGGCTCTGGCAAAGAAAGACCTCGACCTTGCAGCTGCACACAAGGAGGCTCAGGAGAAGACTGCCTTTGCTGACAAAAAACTGGCTTCGGTCGGAGATCTAGAGGAGGAAATAACCAAGCTGAAGTCATCTCTTACTTAATCTAACCGAGAGGCGACTCGTCTAAAGAAAGATAAGGTGACTCTGAACGAGCAGCTGGAAAGCATGTCTCGCCAGAGGAACGACCTGGAAGCTTATCTGAAAGCACTCGCCAAGAGGCTCTTCCTTATGCTCGAAGGTACTTCTCTTTATCCCGCTGATTCATTGTTTGCAAGTCATCATGAACCGGTCGACTCATTAACTCCTTGAATCTGCATAATTCTGCCAAAACTTTGAAGGGGAAACCGGGCGGATCGAGACATGCTTGGATCCTATCCTTTCTCCAGTCGGCGATGAGGCTGCCATGAATGTGCTCCGACTAGAATCTCGCGTTGCCAGTGTTACAAGCTATCTTGCTTGCCTGAAGGTAGCGGTGTCGCGCATTGATACATCACTCTGGCCTAGGGCAACGTTTCAAAATGACCTCGAGTCTCTGATGGATCAACTCGATGAAGTTCCTGGTCGAGTGCAGGAATGGAAGAAGTCTTCTACCCGATGCGGTGCTGGCGTGGCTCTGTCGCTGGTTAGGGTCCACTTCAAAGAAGCTCGAGAAGAGAAGCTGACGGCGATCAAGGTTGCCAATACAAAAAAGCATGACCTCCAATCCTTTATGGAAACCTTCATTGCTGCTGCCACTCGAATTGCTGACAGAATTGACCTGGACGAGTTCGTCGACCCTGCAAGCCCTCCTACCGCGGAGTGAGAAAACTTTATATCTCGCCTTAAATTTGCCTCGGAATGCCGAGTGGTTTTGTAACCGTTAAACTCCTTCAGGCCTGATGCCCGAGTACTTTTATCTTTGTTCTGGGACTTTTAGATTTATCCGAACTTGGTTTATCTTTTGAATGTGCTTGTGTTTTCCTTCGAGTGGAACTTGTTCTTCACTCGGAATATTCTTTGTACTTGAGATGCGATTCTGAGGAGGATGTCCCAGTCGACCTGCACCTCATCGTCCTTGCAAATAGGGATGGAGCGCACATTGTACTTGTGGCACAGCTCCGAGGAGAGGATTGCAGTCGACCTGCACCTCATCGTCCTTGCGCATAGGGACGGCGCGCACTTTGTACTTGTGGCGCAGCTCCGAGGAGGGGATTGCAGTCGACCTGCACCTCGCCGTCCTTGCGGATAGGGATGGAGCGCATGTTGTACTTGTGGTGCAGCTCCGAGGAGGGGATTGCAGTCGACCTGCACCTCGTTGTCCTTGCGAATAGGGATGGAGCGCACGTTGTACTTGTGGCGCAGCTCCGAGGAGGGGATTGCAGTCGACGTGCACCTTGTTGTTCTTGAGGATAGGGATGGAGCGCACGTTGTACTTGTGGCGCAGCTCCGAGGAGAGGGTTGCATCCACCTGCACCTCGTCTCCCTTGCGGATAGGGATGGAGCGCACGTTGTACTTGTGGCGCAGCTCTGAGGAGAGGATTGCAGTCGACCCGCACCTTGTCGTCCTTGCAGATAGGGGTGTTTTTCAAACTTAGGCGAGTACTGGACTGCAGCTAAGCCTCCGAGTGTCAGGTTTGCTCACCGCTCGGTAGGATTTTTTTAAACTTAGGCGAGTACTGGACTGCAGATAAGCCCCCGAGTGTGAGGTTTGCTTATCACTCGGTAGGATTTTTTAAAACTTAGGCGAGTACTGGACTGCAGCTAAGCCCCCGAGTGTGAGGTTTGCTCATCACTCGGTAGGATTTTCTGAACTTAGGCGAGTACTAGACTGCAGCTAAGTCTCCGAGTGTGAGGTTTCCTCATCACTTGGTAGGATTTTTTTAAAACTTAGGCGAGTACTGGACTGCAGCTAAGCCCCCGAGTGTGAGGTTTGCTCATCACTCGGTAGGATTTTCTGAACTTAGGCGAGTACTAGACTGCAGCTAAGTCTCCGAGTGTGAGGTTTCCTCATCACTTGGTAGGATTTTTTTAAAACTTAGGCGAGTACTGGACTGCAGCTAAGCCCCCGAGTGTGAGGTTTGCTCATCACTCGGTAGGATTTTCTGAACTTAGGTGAGTACTGGACTGCAGCTAAGCCCCCGAGTGTGAGGTTTGCTCATCACTCTGCAGGATTTTTTTTAAACTTAGGCGAGTACTGGACTGCAGCTAAGCCCCCGAGTGTGAGGCTTGCTCACCACTTGGTAGGATTTGTCAAACTTAGGCGAGTACTGGACTGCAGCTAAGCCCCCGAGTGAGAGGCTTGTTCATCACTCGGTAGGATTTTTCAAACTTAGGCGAGTACTGGACTGCAGCTAAGCCTCCGAGTGAGAGGCTTGCTCACCACTCAGTAGGATTTTTCAAACTTAGGCGAAACGGATTCACAGCTAAGCCCCCGAGTGAGAGGCTTGCTCATCACTCGGTGGGATTTGTTAAACTTAGGCGAAACGGATTCGCATCTAAGGCTCCCACTGGGGGATTTAGAACATACAAAAAGGAACAACGATCATTTACAAGACCGTAAAACCGTGTCTTTGATAAACAAACTAAAGGGTATTTCTTATTACATCTCAACAGTCTGAATGCTTAAGTGTAAAATGGGCGGAGAAACTCCGCATTCCAAGCGCATGGCTCGTCTTTCTTATGCTCGACGTTGTAGAGGTGGTACGCTCCGTTGTGGAGCACTCTGGTGATGATGAAAGGACCTTCCCAAGTAGGGGCGAGCTTGTGTGGCTTCTGTTGATCCACTCGAAGAACCAAGTCTCCTTCCTGAAATGCTCGACCCCTCACGTTTCTGGCGTGGAATCGACGCAGGTCTTGCTGATAAATGGCCGATCGGATTAGAGCCATCTCTCTTTCCTCTTCTAGGAGATCAACTGCGTCTTGCTGAGCCTGTTCTGCTTCATCTTCTGAGAAAAGCTTGACTCTGGGTGCATTGTGAAGCAAATCACTTGGAAGCACAGCTTCAGCTCCATAGACCAAGAAGAATGGAGTTCGACCAGTCGACTGATTCGGATTCGTCCTCAAACCCCAAAGTACTAACGGAAGTTCATCGACCCAAGCACCTGCCGCATGCTTGAGATCACGCATCAGTCGAGGTTTTAGTCCTTTGAGATCAACCCATTTGCTCTTTCAGCTTGTCCATTCGACTGGGGATGGGCGACTGAAGCATAGTCGACTCGAGTGCCTTGGGAAGCACAAAAGGCCCTAAACTCATCCGAATCGAAGTTCGAGCCATTGTCAGTGATGATGATGTGCGGAACACCATATCTAAATGTTAACTCTCTGATGAAACTGACCACAGTACTGGCTTCATGACTTTTGATAGGTTTGGCTTCAATCCATTTGGTGAATTTGTCGACTGCCACGAGTACATGAGTGAAGCCGCTCCTACCCGTTCCCAGAGGTCCAACCATGTCCAAACCCCAAAACAGTGAAGGGCCAGACGATTGGAATGGTCTTCAGGGCTGACTCGGGCTTGTGAGACATGTTGGAGTAAAACTCGCAACCTTCACATTTGTCGACTATTTCTTATGCCATCTCATTTGCCCGTGGCCAATAAAATCCTGCTCGGTATGCTTTGGCCACAGTGGTCCGAGAGGACGCATGATGACCATAGGTCCCCGAGTGGATGTTGTTGAGGATCACTCGACCTTCCTCTGGTGTTATGCATTTTTGGCTGACTCTAGTTACACTTTCTCTGAATAGCTGCCCTCTTATCACAGTAAAAGCTTTGGACCGGCGGACGATCTATCAGGCCTCTTCTTTGTCCTCTGGGAGTTCCTTCTTGAGGATGTACGCAATGTACGGCACTGTCCAGCCGAGAGTGATGACCAAAACCTCCATGATCATCTCGACCATGTCCGGGACTTCGACTTCAGTCGGATCAACGGTGCTCTTTGGCTGCGGGGCTCTTTAGTGAAATGATCTTCCTATACTGAAGGTGTATGAATATGCTCCAAAAACACATTACTGGGAATGGCTTCTCTCTTGGAACCTATCTTCGCCAAATCATCCGCCGCTTGATTTTTCAGTCAGGGTATATGGTGGAGTTCGAAACCCTCAAACTTTCTTTCTAACTTTCTCACCGCATTGCAGTAGCCAGTCATAGCTGGGCTTCTGACGTCCCACTCCTTCATTACTTGATTCACCACCAAATCTGAGTCGCCATAGACCATGAGGCGACGGATGCCGAGTGAAATGGCCAGACGCAACCCGTACAAAAGTGCCTCATATTCAGCTTCATTGTTGGAGGAATCGAAATGAATTTGGAGAACATAGCGGAGCTTGTCGCCTCGAGGGGATACCAATACCACCCCAGCACCAGAACCATTCAGCATCTTGGATCCATCAAAGAACATGGTCCAGTGCTCCGAGTGAATCTGAGTCAGAAGTTGTTGTTCGATCCACTCGGCGAGGAAATCCGCTATTGCCTGGGACTTGATAGCTTTCTTTGCTTCAAACTTGATATCCAAGGGAAAGAGTTCAATCGCCCATTTTGCCACTTGACCAGTTGCATCTCTGTTGTTCAGAATTTCTGACAATGGTGCATCGCTGATGACTGTAACGGAGTGATCAGAGAAATAATGTGCAACCTTCTTCGTGGTCATGTAAATCCCATAAATAAGCTTCTGATAATATGGATATGTTTGCTTGGATGGAGTTAAAACTTTAGAAACATAGTATACTGGGCGCTGAACTTTATAGGCTTTTCCTTCTTCTTCCCGCTCAACCATGAGTATTGTACTGACAACTTTTCCAGTGGCTGCAATGTAAAGCAGTAAAGGCTCTTTGCTGATTGGGGCAGCAAGCATCGGCTGTGTGGAAAGCAGGGCTTTGAGATCTGCAAACGCTGCATTAGCTTCAGGAGTCCACTCGAACTTGTCAGATTTCTTCATCAGTCAGTAAAGAGGCAATGCCTTTTCACCGAGGCGAGAAATGAATCGACTCAAGGCGGCCAAACAACCAGTAAGCTTCTAGACATCATGCACGCGCACAGGGCGCTTCATCCAGAGTATGGCACCAACTTTCTCTGGGTTCACGTCGATCCCTCGTTCGGAAACGAGGAAGCCGAGTAACTTTCCGCTAGGAACTCCGAAAGTACACCTTGATGGGTTAAGCTTGATATCATACCTTCTCAGGTTGGCAAAGGTTTCAGCAAGGCCAGTCAGCAGGTCGGAACCTTTACGCGACTTGACCATAATGTCATCCATGTATGCTTCCACATTCCGACTGATTTGAGTGAGCAAACACTTGTGAATCATCCTCATGAATGTGGCCCCATCGTTCTTGAGACCGAATGACATGGTGACATAACAAAAACATCCGAATGGAGTGATGAAAGCTATTTTTATCTCACCGGCTCCATACAGTCGGATCTGATGGTACCCGGAATAGGCGTATAGGAAATACAAACGCTCACACCCCGCAGTCGAATCAACAATTTGGTCGATGCGAGGGAGAGGAAAATGATCTTTCGGGTAGGCCCGATTGATATGCTTGAAGTCAATGCACATGCGAAGTGAGTCATCCTTCTTGGGGACCATAACAACATTGGCGAGCCACTCGGAGTGGTAAATCTCGCGGATGAACTCAGCTGCTAGGAGCCGAGCCACTTCCTCGCCAATTGATTCTCTTTTGTATGGCGGACCGTTGAAGATGTTCTTTGAATGGTTTTACTTTCGGGTCGACTCGCAAATGATGCTCAGCCAGTCCCCTGGGTACACCTGGCATGTCAGAAGGTTTCCATGCAAAGATGTCCCAGTTCTCATGGAGGAACTGGATGAGTGCTTCTTCCTATTTGCTGTCGAGTGAAGTTGAAATATGCCGATTTTTTATTAATAATAAATAATAATGCTGTAATTCTGAAACTAGTAATGATAAGTTAGAATTTCAAGAAATAGGAAGGATGCCATCAATAGTAGCATCCAGACCTGGTCGCTGTTGCAAACCACGTCCACACCTGGACGCTATTCTTAGCAGCATCCAGTGCTTGGTTCAACCTAGCCTAGAAAAGTCCTTGCCTTCATCCGACCTAAGGGCAACTCCAACGCGGCAAGCTAAACTGATACAGATTTTGTTCGTTCTTTGTTCATTTGGATCGGTCAACCAGACGTCAATTTCCGTTTTTGTCCGCCGGTCTGAAGATGCTCGGACAAACATATTTCACATTTGCGCTGGATTTTGATTTTTTTACAAAACAGCCAGCAGAATCCAATTTACATTAATTAAAACTAAAAAAATATTAAATGAAAAGATAAAAGAAACAGTTAGCGGCGGGCAGTAGATCATTGTCATTTTCTTCCTCCTCCTTGGCCAGGTCGACATAGACTAGCGTCTCCATCCACGGGAATGCCTGCTGGATGGCTGGCAACGTAGCCACTTGCTGCACCACCAGCTGATGCTTCTTCTGCCGCTCGGCCTTCATCGCCTGCTCTACAGCCTACCACTCGGCCTCCTCGTCTATTGTGCCCATCCACGCGGGCATGCACGATATACGATGGCAACGTGTTTGTCCATGACCATGATTGCCCAAGCCATGGCCATGAATCCTCCTCCATAGGCTTGGGAGCAAGCGGTGCTAGGGGCGGTGGGGGCATGTTAGCCTCCACTCTAGCCGTCGATTCAACCAGTGCGTGTGCAAGGCTAGGCCACATGGCGAGCTCCTTGCGCTCGGCCTCCTCAATGGACCTCCTTGTGGCCTCCTCGAGGGCCACTATGTAGGCCTCCTAATCCTTCCCCCTTCACCACGACTGGCGGTGATGGTGGATGGTGCACAGCGCGCATCCTTGTAGCACGACCGACAATGTTGGTCGTGCTCAGTGGCGAACTACGCGTCCTAGTTCGGCGAATCCATTGTGGATGCTGGGTTGCGGCAAAGGTCGTCCGAGAGTAGACACGACGATGGTGGATCTCCATCAGCTGCATGCGGCCTGAGTCTGGCATGGTCGGCACCAGAACCCTATCGAGGTTGAGGTGCCACCCATGCGGCAGGTACACGTTGGGCTATGACACCGGCGCACCATGCTTCCAGAAGTGTTGGCAGTGGTGCACTGACACGTAGAGGCAAAAGCATGACAGCCGACTCAAGATCAACTTATCTATTATCATAAACTAGCCAGTTACCAATTGTATTGCCCAAAAGTAACAACCTAGCCAAATATATAATGTACGTTTGTAACCATTGAATAAATTATACACAAGACCAGACAAAGAAGATTCAACGAGGCCATGGAACAACTCACATGCTCCAACCATAGGTCTAGTGGATGATCCTAATGATGGGCGAATGATCCTAATGACAAGCAGCTAGTGAGATGATGTTGCTCCTGTGATGATTGATGATGTCCGTACTAGAGCTTGCTTACCACCTAGCAAGGTAAAAAGCGATGGCTGCAGGTGTATTAGAGTATATAGGTCATGAAATCTATACCTATCAAAGTAAAACGACTCGGTTGAGCCTAATCAGAGCACCAATGAAAGGGCAATGACTGGACGCCATCCGTACTAGCGTCCAGACCTGGACGTAGTTAGCAATAGAGTCCATCCTGGACGCTATTATTCCTGGCGTCCTTCCTATTTTTATAATTTTCACCAGCCCTTTACCAGTTTCGGAATTACAGAATTATCATTTACTATTAATAAAAAATTCGGTGAAATATGAGTAGGAGCAACATTAGGATCAGTCGGGTGAATATGAATCGGCTTGGTTTCACCGGACGACTGAAATGCAGAATCAGTGGCAGGCTTCTTGGAGCGCAGCAAATCACTCGGATCTGCATTCTTTTGGTATTCTTGCATTTCGACTGCCGCCATTTGTGCATCGGCAATTTTTGAGCCCTTCTGGAAGCACTCTTCTGCTTTCTGCCGATTGCCAGTGATAGTGATCACTCCTCTGGGACCAGGCATTTTCAATTTGAGGTACACGTAACACGGTCGAGCCATGAAACGTGCATAGGCAGGCCTACCCAGAATGGCATGATAAGCACTCTTGAAATCCACTACTTCAAATGTCAACTTTTCTCTGCGGTAATTCTTGGAATCACCAAAAACCACATCAAGGGCGATCTGGCCGAGTGATTCAGCCTTCTTGCCGGGTATAACGCCATGGAAACTCATATTACTTTTGCTGAGCTTGGACATCGGAATCTCCATTCCCTTCAAGGTTTCAGCATAAAGGATATTCAGGCCGCTACCACCATCCATCAGCACTTTAGTCAGTCGAGTGCCTTCAACAACTGGGTCTACCACCAACACTTGCCTCCCACGGGTGGCTATACATGGCGGATGGTCAGACTGATCGAATGTGATGGCAGTCTGGGACCACTTCAAATAACTTGGTGTTACCGGAGCAACCATGTTCACTTCCCTATCGATAACTTTCTATCAACTTTTGCTCTCAACATCAGCAAAAATCATCAGAGTGGAGTTGACGTTGGGAAAACCATCATCATCCTCTTCCTTGTCCTCATCCTTGTCCGACTCCTTTTCCTTCTCCTTGGGCTGCTTCTCTTGGAATTGCTGGAACAAGAGTCGACACTACCGAGTGGTGTGCTTGGGATAAATCAAATTACCCTCTTCATCTTTCTTGGTGTGAATGTGACATGGCAAATCCAACACATCATTTCCGTCTTGATCTTTCACTTTCTTGGGATTATAGGGCCCCTTAGGCTTCCCCTTGAACTTTCCTTGAGCCACAACTAAGGCTTCACCAGGAGCAACTGGCTCGGCCTTATGCTTCTGTTTGCGATTGGAAGTACCTCCATCGGTGTCCTAGGCTACTGTTTTGTGCTTGCCACTCCGGAGTCGTTCTTCCTCTTCACCGTTCGCGTATTTGGTGGCGATCTCCATCATTCGAGTCAGAGTCATATCTCTTGTGCGACGGAATTTCATATTCAACTCCCGATACTTAACGCCTTCCTTGAAGGCACAGATTGCTTGGTGATCTGACACATTCTCCACCGTATGGTGTAACGTGATCCATCTCTAGATATAGTCCCTCAAGGTTTCATTAGGTTTCTGTACACAACACTGCAATTCTGTCAACCCTGTTGGTCGTTTGCAAGTACCCTCAAAAGTTCTAACAAACACTCTGGCGAGTTCCTCCCAACTGTATATGCTACCAGATGCCAACTGGTTCAACCACACCCTGGCCGAGCCTTCCAACATGAGAGGGAGGTGCTTCATTGCCACTTCATCATTGCCACCACCAATTTGCACAGCCACTCGGTAATATTCAAGCCAAGTGTCAGGCTTAGACTCACCGGTGAACTTACTGACTCCAGTCGCCAACCTGAAGTTGGGAGGAATCACTGCGACCCTGATGGCTCTTCTGAAACACTCAGGACCGGAGACGTGCACTCTGCTGCCTGTCAGATAATCTCTGTCATGACCTTCTCTATGCACTATGTTCCTGTCGACCAGACCTTGAACGAGAATAGATCTCGCATCAAAGCCTGGCTCCCTTGGGTCGACTGGTACTCTTCGCTCGCCGCTGTGGGGGTGCCTGTCATCCTGCCGCCGAGGCACGTATGACCCACTCCTCGGAGGAGGCGTGGGAACTCGACGACGGTCATCGTGGTCAAGTCGGCGATCATACTGCTCGCGGTTTCTGTACTGATCCTGCCGGTGCCCATGTCCTTCACGCCGCGGAGGCGATCTTGAGCTGTCAGCCGACTGGACTGTGTCTGCCACCACAGAATTACTATGAATCCTATTCCGCGACTGAGATACTGTTGTATTCTGTTCTTCAGCCGCTCGAAGGAAGGCCCGGATCTGCATCAAACCCCTGCCTGCCTCTGACTGGGAAGGCTGGATTGACTCTGCTATTCGGGCTGCTGCTACCTCTTTTAGCACTGCGTTGGTTTTCCCCGAAGAGGAAGGGATGATGCAACAAAGTAGCGTAAGTATTTCCCTCAGTTTTTGAGAACCCAGGTATCAATCCAGTAGGAGGCTACGCGCAAGTCCCTCGCACCTGCACAAAACAAATAAATCCTCGCAACCAACGCAAATATGGGTTGTCAATCCCTATAGGGCCACTTACGAGAGTGAGATCTGATAGATATGATAAGATAATATTTTTGGTATTTTTATGATAAAGATGCAAAGTAAAATAAAGGCAAAGTAAATAACTAAGTAGTAGGAGATTGATATGATAAAGATAGACCCGGGGCCATAGGTTTCACTAGTGGCTTCTCTCGAGAGCATAAGTATTCTACGGTGGGTGAACAAATTACTGTTAAGCAATTGACAGAATTGAGCATAGTTATGAGAATATCTAGGTATGATCATGTATATAGGCATCACATCCGAGACAAGTAGACCGACTCCTGCCTGCATCTGCTACTATTACTCCACTCATCGACCGCTATCCAGCATGCATCTAGAGTATTAAGTTAAAAACAGAGTAACGCCTTAAGCAAGATGACATGATGTAGAGGGATAGACTCATGCAATATGAAGAAAACCCCATCTTGTTATCCTCGATGGCAACAATACAATACGTGCCTTTCTACCCTTATTGTCACCGGGAAAGGACACCGCAAGATTGAACCCAAAGCTAAGCACTTCTCCCATTGCAAGAAAGATCAATCTAGTAGGCCAAACCAAACTGATAATTTGAAGAGACTTGCAAAGATAACCAATCATGCTTAAAAGAAATCAGAGAAGATTCAAATATTATTCATAGATAGACTTGATCATAAACCCACAGTTCATCGGTCTCAACAAACAAACCGCAAAAAGAAGATTACATCAAATATATCTCCACAAGAGAGGGGGAGAACATTCTATTGAGATCCAAAAAGAGAGAAGAAGCCATCTAGCTACTAACTATGGACCCGTAGGTCTGAGGTAAACTACTCACACTTCATCGGAGGGGCTATGGTGTTGATGAAGAAGCCCTCCGTGATCGATGCCCCCTCCGGCGGAGCTCCGGAACAGGCCCCAAGATGGGATCTCGTGGATACAGAAACTTACGGCGGTGGAATTAGGGTTTTGGCTCCTGTTCTGATCGTTTGGGGGTACGTGGATATATATAGGAGGAAGAAGTACATCGGTGGAGCAACAGGGGGCCCACGAGGGTGGAGGGCGCGCCTGGGGGGTAGGCGCGCCCCCTACCTCGTGGCCTCCTGTTAAGTGTCTTGACGTAGGGTCCAAGTCTCCTGAGTTGTATTCGATGAGAAAATCACGTTCCCGAAGGTTTCGTTCCGTTTGGACTCCGTTTGATATTCCTTTTCTTTGAAACCCTAAAATAGGCAAAAAATAGCAATTCTGGGTCGGGCCTCCGGTTAATACGTTAGTCCCAGAAATAATATAAAAGTGGATAATAAAGCCCAATAATGTCCAAAATAGTACATAATATAGCATGGAGCAATCAAAAATTATAGATACGTTGGAGACGTATCAGCTGCGGCTGTGAGATTTTGGATCGGAGTGCGGTATACCAGAGTTTGAGGCGGAAAAAGCTGCCGCCGACTGGATTCAGGGATCCGCTGCCGAGCACGCTCGTCGAGTGCATGCTACAGGTTCTCCTGTCGAGTGCGCTCAGCCAAGTTGGCCAGGCGCGCTTCCTCCAAGGCCCGGGCCTCGGGGGCTTCTCCAATGATAGGAGTGTGAAGTGCATCCATGTTGCGGTGACGAAGCTCTTCCCTCCGCTGCGAAGAAAGGGGCTCGGGGCGGTACTCCTCATGGACACGCGATGGATCGCCGCCACCACTACCATCGTCATTGTGGGCGAAGCCAGGGGGACTGGGTGGTCCATCGACCATCAAGACTTCTACCGCGAGATCGCTGCTGTCGCATTCGGACGCGGTCTGGACGGAGCCAGTCGAACTGGCCGTAGAGAGTTTCGTCGGGCTCGATTGTGGCGACGTGTGAGGTGGCCGACTGGCGGGCTACTGTGTGCCTCACCCACCGCTGGAGCCGTGACCGACCGGAACGCTTGTGTCGGCGAGTGGCGGGGGATGAGGACACCATAGGAACCGACCGATACCGAGTCAACAGTTGTCGGAGAAGGACGCCTCGGACACATGCGTGAAAGTGCGTCGCCCCGCGGACGGGGAGCGCATTGATGTCGAGTGGAGCTTCTAGGAGCCAAGCGGAATCCTCGGCGATGAACACAAGCGCACCGAGATGGATCTCACGGCCCTCAACCAGTCCGCCGGCGAAAACCATGATGATGAGAATCGGAAAAATTGCAACTCCACCAGAAAGTCGCTAAGACACCTGCCCCAAGGTGGGCGCCAACTGTCGTGGATCTAAGACTGACAGTAGAATGGGGGGTAGGTATGAGGAGGCAAGATCCTAGCTATGGCAAAGTTGTACACACGAGATTTACGAGTTCAGGCCCTTCGCGGAGGAAGTAATAGCCCTACGTCTCGGTGCCCTGAGGTGGTCGACTGGATTATGTAAGTGTGTGTTTACAGAGGGTGTGAACCCTTGTGCCAGTGGAGGGGGTGGCTTATATAGAGTGCGCTAGGACCCCAGCCATCCCATGTTACAAGGGCTTTAAGGTACATTAAGAGGGGGGCGTTACTAGTAACGCTGGTAATTAAGTGATATAAATGTCTATTAAGTCTATGAAGTAAATGTCCGACCGTTGTCGTGCAGAGTGACTTAAGGTCTTCTGTATGTCGAGTGATAACTGTTGTGGTCGAGTGACCTTGAACCTTCTGAGTGGAATGACTTGTGGTCGAGTGGATGATGCTATCCCTTTAATGCTTCTGGTTTTAAGGTGGTGTCCTAGCGGAGGGTGTCTAGGTCAGGCCTATGACCCTACCCTAGGTACATAGCTTCATCAGACGACACTCTCCCCTCTTGTTGCTATGCATCACCATGATCTTGCGTGTGCATAGGATTTTTTTTTGAAATTACTACGTTCCCCAATAGTGGCATCCGAGCCAGGTTTATGCGTAGATGTTATATGCACGAGTAGAACACAAGTGAGTTGTGGGCGATACAAGTCATACTGCTTACCAGCATGTCATACTTTGGTTCGGCGGTATTGTTGGATGAAGCGTCCCGGACCGACATTACGCATACGCTTACGCGAGACTGGTTCTACCGACGTGCTTTGCACACAGGTGGCTGGCGGGTGTCAGTTTCTCCAACTTTAGTTAAACCGAGTGTGACTACGCCCGGTCCTTGTTGAAGGTTAAAACATCACTAAGTTGACGAAATATCATTGTGGTTTTGATGCATAGGTAAGAACGGTTCTTGCTCAGCCGGTAGCAGCCACGTAAAACTTGCAACAACAAAATAGAGGACGTGTAACTTCTTTTTGCAGGGCATGTTGTGATGTGACATGGTCAAGACATGATGAGATATAAGTTGTTGTATGAAATGATCATGTTTTGTTGAAGTTATCGGCAACTGGCAGAAGCCTTATGGTTGTCTCTTTATTGCATAAGATGCAAGCGCCAAATAAATTGCTTTACTTTATCGCTATGAGATAGCAATAGTTGCAAGAACAATAGTTGGCGAGATGACCATGTGATGACACGTTGATAGAGATCAAGATGATGGAGATCATGGTGTCATGCCGGTGACGATAGAGATCATGACGGTACTTTGGAGATGGAGATCAAAGGCGCAAGATGATCATGGCCATATCATGTCACATATTTTGATTGCATGTGATGTTTATCCTTTATGCATCTTATTTTACTTAGTTCGGCGGTAGCATTATAAGATGATCTCTCACTAAATTTCAAGGTACAAGTGTTCTCACTGAGTATGCACCGTTGCCAAAGTTCGTTGTGCCGAGACACCACGTGATGATCGGGTGTGGTAAGCTCTACGTTCACATACAATGGTGAAAGGGTTGATAGGGTTGAGTAGAGGGGGGGTGAATAGGCAACTAACAATTTTTAGCTTTTCTTTACCAAATTAAACTTTGCATCAAAGTAGGTTGTCCAGATGTGCAACTAGGTGAGCAACCTATATGATGCAACAACAACGAACATACAAGCAAGCAAGAGAAGTAACACTAATAATCTTGCACAAGTAAAGGTAAGAGATAACCAAGAGTGGACCCGATGAAGACGAGGATGTGTTATCGAAGTTCCTTCCTTTTGAGGGGAAGTACGTCTCCGTTAGAGCGGTGTGGAGGCATGATGCTCCCCAAGAAGCCACTAGGGCCACCGTATTCTCCTCACGCCCTCACACAATGCGAGATGCCGTGATTCCACTATAGGTGCCCTTAGAGGCGGCGACCGGACCTTTACAAAAAAGGTTGGGGCAATCTCCACAACTTAATCGGAGGCTCCCAACAACACCATGAAGCTTCACCACAATGGACTATGGCTCCATGGTGACCTCAACCGTCTAGGGTGCTCAAACACCCAAGAGTAACAAGATCTGCTAGGGATTGGTGGTGGAATCAAATTTCTCTTGGTGGAAGTGTAGATCGGGGCCTTCTCAACCACTCCCGAGCAAATCAACAAGTATGATTGGCTAGGGAGAGAGATCGGGCGAAAATGGAGCTTGGAGCATTAATGGAGCTTATGGGGGAAGAGGTAAGTCAACGAGGAAGAAGGGGACCCCCTTTTATACTAAAGGGCCCCATCCAACCGTTACCCCCAAAACAGCCCCGCAGAGGGCGGTACTATCGCAGGGGACAGCGGTACTACCGATGGACCCGGCGGTACTACCGCTCCCCCTTGCGGTACTACCGCCCAGCTAGGGAGGGCTTGAACATAGAGGAGGGACCTTGCCCAGCGCGGTACTGCCGCGGTGGTAGGGCGGTACTACCGCTCTCGAGCGGTACTACCGCACCTACTACCGCTGCAAGTGCCGCTCAACCCGACATGAGATGCGCCCCCCTCGAGTCGAGGCGGTAGTGGTCCGGTACCGCAACGGTACTGCCGCTGAGGACCCTCAAGCGGTACTACCTCTGGGCACCGCGGTACTACCGCTAGGGCCAAAGACTACCCATCCAGCAGCGAAACAAACCTCCAACAACGCGGGAGGGCCCAGAGGGTGTGAAACGGAAGTGTACGTGATGATTCCACCCTAGCCTTACCAAAGCGGACCCCCTCTTGATAGTACGGTGACTCCTACGAAACTAGTCCACCAAACAAGAAACGAAAGGGCTACACCGTCTTGAAAAACACCCCGAGGGGAAAGAAATCGTCTCGTGCCAAGGATGAATCTCTGAAAAGCTCAAAAGCACACGGTTAGTCCGCAAACATGTTGTCATCAATCACCAAAACTACATCGAGAGAGATATGCCTTAACAATCTCCCCCTTTTGGTGGATTGCTGACAACCAGGGATTTGCACAGGGATAAGACATGAAAGTAGAGATACTTAGAACTACAAAATATATACGGGCTCCCCCTGAATGTGTGCACCTAGTTAGTCGTGCCTTTGGAATGTAAGACACACACATTAGGATCAACACCCCCCTATATTTTATAGTCCAACAATTCTAAGCATAGGATACATGAGAGCAGGGTATAAAACAGGATAAGCATGCAACTCATAAGATACCACAGTACTAGATAGACATAGATAATAAAGGTAAAGATAAGGTAGCATATGTCTCACACCATATGTCTAGAACTTAGGTCTCACTGGCACCAAACCAAACCAAGCAAAACGACGAGAAAACACAAGACACCACAAACCACAAAGACACACTCGCAACACGGCAACAACACAAATCCCTAAACTCTCTCCCCCTTTGGCAGCGAGACACCAAAAGGGCAAAGAGCGTTGCTACGGCTCCAGGTGATAGCAGGCTGAGGATCTCGAACATCACATCTCAGCGGGATCGTCTGCACCGCCGTCGTCGGTTAGAAACTGCTCGGCGTCTTAATCGGTCCATGGGCAATGCTACTGAACCCACTCCTCCTCGTAAGTGATCCTCTCCTCAGATCCACTGTTAACAGTGACACCCAACTGGCGCATGAGCTCCTTGTGACGTCTGCGGGCCTTCTTCTCAGAGACATGAGACATGTACTGGCCATGAGACTCCATGTAGAAAAGTTTCTTCATCTTGCGCTTAATCCTCTTAGCCCATGAGGGCTCCACACCGGAGGGCTCATAGTCCTCATCCTTGTCGGCCTCAACCTCGTCCTCAGACTCCATGTCAGCCTCAGAAGGTGGAGCATCAGATCGAGCGGCCTGGGTGCCCCAGTTATCCTTCTTCCTCAGACGCTTGATATCATGAGAAATCAACTCTCCAGTTTCCAGCGCAGCCCTGGGATAGTGATGTGCCCAGGCCTTCTCAATGAGCAGCATGATGAAAGGACCATAGATCGGGCACTTGCGCTCAGAAATGGCAGACAGAAGTTCAGACCACATAACATGAGAAATCTCCAGGGACTCTCCAGTGGTTTCTTCCTTCTCATGCTGACAGAAGAGAAGCATGTCCACAAGATAGGAGTGGACCATATCCAGATTCCCAATGCGCGGGAAAAGAGTCTCGCGGAAGACACGGTGAAGGATGCCCAGATAGGTAGACAGCTCATAGGTTACCTTCTTTGTCTTGGGGTTAACCTTCTGAGAGCACTAGGGCCAGAGTGCTTGCTTGTGAGTGGAGGTGACATTGCGGTGAGGACGGAAGCCGACTGGATTCTCAAGCCCGTGATCTTCCACCCCAAGTAACTCCATGGAGGCCTTCCACGTGACAGAGAGCAACTTGCCATTTTTCATCCAAGCCATTTTTCATCCAAGTCAAAGTCCTTTCTGCATCAGTTCCAAGATGGACAGTGGCATAGAATTAGCATATGATGTCAGCATTAAAGTCCTTGTTGAACTGCATGATTCTGAGAATGTTCAACTGAGTGCACATCTGAAGGGCTTCGCCAAAATACTCAGGGTCCTTTTCCATAGGATCGGTGTCGAAGGAACGGACAGCAAAAAAGTGATTCTTCTTAGCCTTGATCACATCAAAAAAGATGGCAAACTGAAAGCAGTTCCAGAACGGGCGGTTGACCAAAGTGGGATCTTGGTCTTCCTCATAGGGGTTGCGGCGACGCTTTGCCCAAAATTCCTTGGCAGTCATCTCAGTCATAGTCTTTCCCTTTGGCTTCCTTGCACATCTCTTCGTGTGCTGAGGTGGCGGTGGAGCACTTGAGGTTGCACCTGTTGGAGGCAGTTGAGCACTAGATGAACCACCGGCTGACTCAGAAGTGCGGTAGCACTTTGACGTGGCATGACCGGGGTTGACACGGCAGGCCTGCTGCTCAGGATGATCACCACCTGGAACCAAATACACGAGCAGAAGAAACAACACGAAAGAAAAGAGCATAAGCCACCAAACAAAACAACACGGATCAAAACTTGGTAGGAAAAGATGGAATTGGGCATCCAGCGGTAGTACCGTGACCCAACAATGGTAGTACCGCTTGGGCAGTAGTACTGCTCGAGGAGGGTGGTTGTAACGCCCTCGATGCGGCTATATCTCCCACGTGTCGAAGCACGACTTAGAGGCATAACCGCATTGAAAGCAATGTCACAAGTGAGGTAATCTTCGCAAACAACCCATGTAATACAATAAGGGAAAAGAGATACATAGTTGGCTTACAATTGCCACTTCACACAATACATGAATAAAGCATTACATCATCCAATTACACACAAGGTCCGACTACGGAACCAAAATAAAAGAAGACTAACCCAAATGCTACACAGATCCCCGATCGTCCCGACTGGGCTCCACTACTGATCAACTAGAACGAAACAACACAAAGAACAAGATCTTCATCGAGCCCCCCCTGAGCTTGGTTGCGTCATCTGCACGGTCTCATCGGCACCTGCAAGCTGGTTTTGGAAGTATCTGTGAGTCACGGGGACTCAGCAATCTCACACCCTCGCGATCAAGACTATTTAAGCTTATGGGAAAGGTAAAGGTATGAGGTGGATCTGTAGCAAGCGACTAGCATATATGGTGGCTAAACATACGCAAATGAGAGCGAGAAGAAAAGGCGAAGCACGATCGATAAACTATGATCAAGAAGTGATCCTAGAACAACCTACGTCAATCATAACTCCAACACCGTGTTCACTTCCTGGACTTCGCCGGAAAGAGACCATCACGGTTACACACGCGGTTGATGCATTTTAATTAAGGTCAACTTCAGGTTTTCTACAACCGCACATTAACAAATTCCCATCTACCCATAACCGCGGGCACGGCTTTTGAAAGTTCAAATCCCTGCAGGGGTGTCCCAACTTAGCCCATCACAAGCTCTCACGGTCAACGAAGGATATTCCTTCTAGCGGGAAGACCCGATCAGACTCGGAATCCCGGTTACAAGACATTTCGACAGGTAAAAACAAGACCAGCAAAGCCGCCCGATACGCCGACAAATCCCGATAGGAGCTGCACATATCTCGTTCTCAGGGCGCACCGGATAGGTCAAGCTACGAGTAAAACCAACCCTCGAGTTTCCCTGAGGTGGCCCCGCAGGCTGCCCGTTTCGGACCAACACTCAGAGGAGCATTGGCCCGGGGGGGTTTAAAATAAAGATGACCCTTGAGTCCACGAAACCCAAGGGAAAAGAGGCTAGGTGGCGAATGGTAAAACCAATGCTGGGCATTGCTGGAGGAGTTTTATTCAAGGCGAACTGTCAAGGGGTTCCCATTATCACCCAACCGCGTAAGGAACGCAAAATCCGAGAACATAACACCTATATGACGGAAACTAGGGCGGCAAGAGTGGAACAAAACACCAGGCATAAGGCCGAGCCTTCCACCCTTTACCAAGTATATAGATGCATTAATTAAATAAGAGATATTGTGATATCCCAACAAGTAAACATGTTCCAACAAGGAACAACATCTCCATGTTCCAACAAGGAACAAACTTCAATCTTCACCTGCAACTAACAACGCTATAAGAGGGGCTGAGCAAAGCGGTAACATAGCCAAACAACAGTTTGCTAGGACAATGTCGGGACCCCGATTCTAAGTCACACTGATCTAGCATGTAACACCTCATATCACTTTGCAGCCTCACGCACGGTATTCCCACGGGTGTCGCCTTACCATGGCCCGGGACCATTTGCGCCTTTTGGCTCATGTATATGATAGTGTCGCTAGCATCCATATGACAGAGAACCCGGGCCGACATGACTAGTCGTGAACCCAAAGCGGCACTAACCCATGGGGACAGGCATACATGAATCAACCTCGAGCATGTCGGCCAGCAGCGTGTGAATCCGGACTGTAGCACTGGGCTAACAGGACTCCGGTAACCCGGGCTGTAGCAGGCTAGGCAGGACTCCGGATGTCACCGCGTGACATTTCCCCAAAGGGACAGACATAGGAACGAAGTGAAACACATGCCGGCCAGTCAAGTGTCCTGAATAGTAGTGCTGGGCTAGCAGGACTCCGGTGAACCGGGCTGTAGCGGACTACTATGGCTCAAGGAAGCACTGGACTACATTTCCCCATAAGAGAGGCTGCCAAGGACAAACAACTAGATTGTCGGATCCCACACATAGCAATACATGTCACACGTACGCATAACATGCAAGTATGTGAGGTACAACATGGCATCACAACATAACGCAACTCATATAGATAAAGGCTCAGAAGAGCCACATAGCATAAATACAAACAGGGGTCACATGACCCATCATTCAGAGCATACAAGCAACGGAAGCATTACATGTCTGAGTACAGACAACCACAAAAGAAAAGGCCAAGAAGCCTGACTATCTACAAGTCCTTCCAAGGTACAAGATCATAGCTGAGGTAACAAGCTACTCGTCAAAGTCCAAGCGGTACTACTAGTGAGATAGATGTCTGATTTGCAAAACATAAATAAAGAAAACGTGAGTACAAAGGTACTCAGCAAGACTTACGTCAGATCCTATCATACATGCATTTGTATCAAGAAGGTAATGTGGGGTTTAGTTGCAGCAAGCCAGCTTTGACTCAGTGGCTATCCTGTTCTGCGACAATGAGAAACTTCTTTGAGGTGAGGTAGCGCACACGAGTCCACTAATCACCACATCAATACACTACTATGGATTCATTCCCGTCTCTCCTACGAGAAGGCCATCCATAGCACTCACACTTATCTTGAGCATTATAGAGTATCCACTTTAAGTTGTCTATGTACCACGTAAGCATCCAAGAAGTCAATAACCGAGGACACGGCTATTCGAATAGATCATGATAACCCTGCAGGGGTGTACTTCATCACACACGCTTTCACCACTTATCACCATATACCCGTCATGTATCTCGGCAACCTTCAAGCGGAAGCCTGGTGAGGGTGTCGGCCACGACCTAACTAACCACGCAATACTCTAGTCCAGGTTTATCACCTATTTGGGTTCCATCCGCAAGGAGATCCGGCCGGGGTGTCGCTCACGGCCCCAAACGATGTGAGCAGGGTTCCCAAGCCCACCATCCGGGTGCCACTTGGTACACCGTGCCACCTGTGCCTAGTCTGTCCCGAGCCCACCCTGCCGGGTACCACTCGGTAGAAAAATAACACTACCTACAAACACCAGAAACTATTTGCAACTCCTGGACAAAGATCAAGGCGGTTAATAAGCCGAGAGAGCTTGGAGCGCCCGGAGCCCAATGTGTGGTAGTAGCTAGTCATTGGACAACTTACACAGAACTCAGTTCTTAAGGACGGTCCCAATGAGACAACCCACCATGTACTCCTACATGGCCTCTCACCGCTACCTTTACCAAATCGTGTTCACACGCTTAACTATCAGCACCAGAACATATCATAACACTCCAATTCATTACCGATGAATCAGACCTGACACAACTCTAAGCAATAGCAGGCATGGCATGGTAGAAGCACAGCATGGCTCAAACAACTCCTACACATGCTAGTGGTTTCAACTATTTACTGTGGCAATGACAAGTTATGCAGAGGAATGGGTTCAACTACCGCAGCATAAAGTAGCAGTTGAATCGTTGTTGTTCTAATGCAATAAAAGAGAGCAGGAGCGAGAGAGTGGGATTGTATCGGAATGAACAAGGGGGGGTAGCTTGCCTGGTAGATCAACAGGGGGGCACTGCTCCACTGATAGGTACTCTCGAACACTTCCGGAGCAGGACCTATCGAGAAGGAACGGTGCCAACAATCAATACACAAGCATATGCAACAATATGATGCATGAACATGGCATGAAGATGTGATGCTGTTTGAGCTAATGCAACTAGTATTCAAATTGAATGAAGTCCATTTGAACCAAGGGTTCAAATGCAACTCCAAATTAAGCTCTTATATATGCCATTTATATGTTTTCACCTATACAGCAGGTATAAGTTGTTTTGTCATGCATGAAAATGGTACAGATGGATAGATTGAATTTTTCTGATCATTTTTCATATATAAATTATTTCAATCTGAGCTACGGTTGAATTTCTATGAATTTTTGAAGTTTTGAACATTTTTTGGAATTTCCTGTTTAAAAATAATTCCAGAAAAAGAATAACTGCGTCAGCATTGCGTCATGCCTGCGTCAGCAGGTCAACGGTGGCTGACCAGGTCAAACCTGACCGGTGGGGTCCACTGGTCAGCCACACGGTGCTGTCTGGGTCACCGACAGGTGGGGTCAGGTCAATGGACACATCAGCAAGTCAACCCTAACGCGTGGGTCCCGCTGGATTATAAGCTAATTTAAACAAAAATAAACCGAAGTTAATTAGGCGCGGGGCCCAGCTGTCGGTGTCACTAAAAGGGTTAATTAGTGGCGCCATTAGCCGCTAATGACGCTGCCACGTCGATACGGCCGGAGTTCAGCCGCCGGCAAGGTCAACGACGGCAGAACGGCTCGGGTTTCGCCCTCCGGCGACCAAACGCCGCGTGGAGGGGCTCTGTGGGTTCCTGGTGCTCATGCGCATCCGGCGGAGGCGACGGGAGCTTGCGGGGGCGGCGGAGCTCGCCGGAGCGAGGCTCGCGGCGGCGGCCGGAGTTCGGTGGCGTGCGGCAGAGGGGCTAGAGGGCGCAGAAGGGCAGGGGAGTAGGGGGGACGACGGCGGGGCTCACAGGGGACCGGCGGGCGTCGTCGGGGAGCTCGGGGAAGGCTGGAGTCGGCGGGGCAGTGAGGACGATCTCCAGCGGCCGGAGATGAAGACGACGGCGCCGAGGATGAAGCGGAGCTCGCCCGGTTGCTTTGCTCGGTGAGGAGGGAGAAGGGGTCACAGCGGAGCTGGGAAGCGTGTCGGGGAGGTGCGGCAGTGCCCGAGGCCACGGTGGCTGTGGACGGCGGCGACGACGATTTCAGCCACGAGAGAGGGGGCGAGGGGGAAGAGGGAATGGCACGGGAAAGAGCGAGAGAGGCTTGGGGGGGTGTGTGGCGACGCGCGGGTGATCCAGGCAACGAGAGGGAGAAGCAGGAGGTGGCGGAAGACGTGGCCGCGGCGTGTGTCGTGCCCGGCTTCTCCTCTGCCTACTGGCAAGAGGTAGAAGACGGGGCTGCCCCTGGTGGGCTGGGCCGCCAGGTGGGCTGGCCAGCTGGGCGGCCAGGTAAGGCCAGGTAAGCCTTTTCCTTTTCCTGTTTTCTTTTACTATTTTTCTAACATTTGTTTTGATTTAATAAAAATACTAAATCATTTTATTTTATTCTATAAATTTTAGTAGGGACTAGTTGGACCACTCCAAAGCCCCTCACCAAAATTCAGAATTATTGGACAATATTTTATATATAATAAAATATTTATCCAACGCAAATAATTACTGGATTAATTCCAAATGCCCAAAATAAATACTTATGAGCTCCTAAAGATATTGGTTTGATTTTTATCTCTGTCCAATATTTTCAGAGAACATCATGAACATTTTCTTGGACCTTTTGGAGAATTTTTTATCTGGGTCATTTCCTGAAATGATTCTGAGGGTTTCACAAATCCCCATTTAAAATTTAAATGGAATTTAAACATGATGCACAAATGGCTAGCTGGTCTAGGTCATACCAGAACTAGGGATGTGACAACTCGCCCCCACTCGAAGAAATCTCGTCCCGAGATTCAGGAGTCGGCGGAAAGAAAGCGGGGTACTCAAGTCGAAGACGATCTTCACGCTCCCAAGTAGCTTCTCTCTCGGAATGATGAGACCACTGAACCTTGAGAAACTTGATGTTATGACGTTGAGTGACACGCTCTGCTTGATCCAGAATGCGGACGGGGTACTCTCGATAAGTGAGGTTATCTTGGAGATCAAGCGTTTCGTGGTCCACTCCGCAGAGGGGATCCGAGAAGCAACGCCTGAGTTGAGAGACGTGGAAGACATCATGTAATCGGGAAAGATGTGGGGGTAGTTCCAACTGGTAGGCAACCTCTCCTCGTTTAGCGAGAATGCGAAAAGGACCAATGTAATGAGGAGCCAACTTGCCCTTGATACCGAATCGATGGGTACCCTTCAAAGGGGTAACCCGAAGGTAAGCTTTGTCGCCAACTTCATAAGCCACTTCCTTATGACTACGGTCATACTGGCTCTTTTGACGAGATTGGGCTGTTTTCAAATTCTCACGAATGATGCGAACTTGCTCTTCTGCCTCCTGGATCATATCCGGTCCAAGGAATTGTCTTTCACCGGTTTCTGACCAGTTCAAAGGTGTTCGACATCTTCGTCCATACAGAACCTCAAAAGGAGCTTTCTTGAGGCTGGATTGGTAACTATTGTTATAAGCAAACTCGGCAAAGGGAAGACACTTCTCCCAATCCATACCGAATGAGATAACACAAGCTCTAAGCATGTCTTCAAGAATCTGGTTGATCCTTTCCACCTGACCACTTGATTGAGGGTGGAAAGCGGTACTGAAGGAAAGATGGATGCCCATGGCAGTTTGGAAACTCTCCCAGAAATGAGAAGTGAAAAGACTACCACGGTCTGAATTGATCTCTAGTGGGACACCATGAAGTGACACTATTCGAGAAATATATAAGTCAGCGAGCTGACTAGCAGTGATACTCTCTCGAACAGGTAGGAAGTGAACCACTTTGGAAAGACGATCAATAACTACGAAGATAGCGTTATTCCCTTTCTTGGTCCTGGGAAAGCCGGTGATGAAGTCCATACCAACTTTATCCCATTTCCACTCAGGAATAGCTAAAGGTTGAAGGGTGCCAGCAGGCCTTTGATGCTCTGCCTTAACGCGACGACAAACGTCACAGTTAGCAATAAACTGAGCAATTTCTCTCTTCATCCTAGTCCACCAGAACCTCTGGCGTAGGTCCTGATACATCTTAGTACTACCGGGATGAATCGTGAGAGGAGATTCATGCGCCTCCTTAAGGATTAATTGTTGAAGATGTTGATTCTTGGGAACCACCAAGCGACTCTCAAAGAAAACAACACCACGATCATCTATAGAGAAACTACCACCAACTCCTTTGTTAATGTTTCTCTTGATCCGGGAAATTCCTGTATCCTGCTTCTGAGCAGAGACGATCTGATCCACAAGAGTAGGTTTCGCCACCAAGGTAGAAAGGAATCCATGAGGAGCAATGTGAAGGTTAAGTTTACATAATTCCTCATGGAGAAGTGGTTGGCCCTGCTGCAACATGAGATTGTTGCAATAGGACTTACGACTTAGTGCATCAGCCATGACATTCCCCTTACCTGGGGTGTAGGTAATCCCAAAGTCATAATCTGAGATCAACTCCAACCAACGTCTTTGCCTAAGGTTCAAATCTGGTTGGGTGAAGATATACTTGAGACTCTGGTGATCGGTGTAAATCTCGCAACGTTTACCAAGAAGGTAATGTCGCCAGGTCTTAAGTGCATAGACTACGGCTGCAAGCTCTAGATCATGTGTAGGATAATTCTCCTCATGTGGATGCAACTGTCGAGATGCATAGGCAATCACATGGCGATATTGCATAAGAATGCAACCTAGTCCCTGTCGTGAGGCATCACAATAGATAACAAAGTCCTTAGTGAAATCTGGTGGCACAAGTATGGGAGCAGAAGTCAGACGTCTTTTCAGTTCTTGAAAACTGTGCTCACACTGTGGGGACCACTCAAACTTTTTATCTTTCTTGAGAAGTTCCGTGAGAGGTTTGGCCACTTTGGAGAAGTTCTCAACGAATCGGCGACAATAACTGGCTAGGACAAGGAAACTCCTAACTTGTTTAACTGTTTCAGGCGGAGTCCAATCAAGAACGGCCTGAACTCTTTCGGGATTGACAGCAATGCCCTTACCAAAGATTACGTGGCCGAGATAGGTCACTTCTGGCAACCAAAATTCGCACTTGGAGAACTTGGCATAAAGGCGGTGCTCTCTGAGTTTTTCTAGCACAAGTCTAAGATGTTCGGCATGATCTTCCTTGTTCTTCAAGTAAATAAGAATATCATCGAGGTAAACCACGACGAACTTATCTAAGTACTCTATGAAGATCGAGTTCATCAAGCGAGAGAAAGTAGCTGGAGCGTTGGTTAGACCAAAGGACATGACGGTGTACTCGTACTGACCATAACGAGTGACAAAAGCCGTCTTAGGAATGTCCCTATTTCTGATCTTGATTTGGTGGTAGCCTAACCTCAAATCCATCTTGGAAAAGACTGAGGATCCAGCGAGCTGATCATACAGGTCGTTGATCCTGGGGAGCGGACACTTGTTCTTTATCGTGACCAAATTAACGGGACGATAATCTACAACCATCTGGTCCGTACCATCCTTCTTCTTGACAAAGAGAACGGGGCAAGCCCAGGGAGAAGAACTAGAACGGATGAAACCCTTTTGCAAGGATTCATCGAGTTGTTTCTTAAGCTCAGCTAGTTCTAAGGGTGCCATCTTGTAAGGTCTCCTAGAGATTGGAGCGGTTCCTGGTATAAGATCTATGACAAATTCTACATCTCTGTCAGGTGGAATACCTGGCAGTTCCTCTGGAAAAACATCCGGAAAGTCACGGACTACCGGGATATCTTCAAGGTCTGGAAGAGGGCTGGCATTAAGAGAATAGAGTTGACGCTTTGCAGCTCTGGTGGAGACAGTGACTATCTTGCCAGATGGATGCGTGAGCTGAACAGACCTGGTGTAAGAATCAATCTTGGCATAACGAGCTTTCATCCAGTCCATACCCAAGATGATGTTAATATCTGTAGGCTTGAGGGCTATAAGTGATGCAAGGAATACAAGTCTGTCAACAAGGATTTCATTACCATGGCTTACACTAGAAGTTTTCCATTTGGATCCAGGAGTTTGAATTACTAGTGGAGAGGGCATATCACAAAAGGATATGTTGTGCAAGCTGGCATAACTTTCGAAAATGAAGGAATGAGATGCTCCGGTATCAAACAGAACCGAAGCTGGATGACAGTTGACAAGGAGGGTACCAAGAACGACATCCGGATCATCATGAGTGTCTTTAGCTGAGACGTGATGCACACATCCACGTTCAGTGGGAGCTAACTTGACACTAATCATGTTGCGTGATGGCTTACCACGGCCAACAGACTTCTCAGACTGGGGTGGAGCATAGTTGGTTTGAGAGCAGTCACGTGCATAGTGTCCTGGCTCTCCGCATGTGAAACAAGTCCCTGAAGTAGGACGTGGACCCGCATTGACAAGCGGTCTACCAATAGGCCTGGGTGGAGCATACTGCTGAACTGGGTGAGGTGCCACACAAGATGGCCTTGGTGTATAACCGGGTGGAAGAGCGGAGTTCGGAACCCAAATCCGGCGCTTCTGCAAAGTAGAACCGGAAGAGGAACCCAAATCACGGGTGTGCTTGCGAGACTCCTCGTATGTGAGTTGAGCTGTCTCTGCGTTAATGGCCTTGTTCACAAGAGCCTGTAATGTGTTGCAATGATGCAAGTGGAGATCACGACGCAACTTGGGGTTGAGACCCTTCCGGAACCTAGCCTGCTTCTTGGCGTCCGTGGACACTTCTTCTGTAGCATAGCGTGCAAGGTTCTCAAATTCTCTACTGTAAGCATCAACAGCCATCTTACCCTGTGTGAAACTACAGAACTCTTCTCTCTTGCGGTCAATGAGAGCTTGAGGAATGTGATGCTCGCGAAAAGCCTCAGTGAAATCTCTCCAGGTGGTTTTCTGGCCAGCTGGAAGCATAGCCTCATAGTTCTGCCACCAAATACTAGCAGGACCTTCCAGATGATAAGCAGCATAGGTGACCTTGTCACCTTCAGCTACGTTCGCAGAACGCAGCTTGTGTGTGATACTACGTAGCCAGTCATCTGCATCGAGTGGTTCAATGGAATGATGGAAGGTAGGTGGTTTCAGACCAATGAAATCATGGATGGACACAAACTCTTTGTGCTGATGGGAGGTGTTCTCCTCAATACGTGCTAGCAAGCGGTTAGACTCACGCTTGTTCCTCTCAACCTCTAACATGAACTCTGCCAACGAAGACTGGTCGGGAGGATCCTCATCCCTACCATCTCCGTGGTTCCGGATACGAGCAACAAAACTTCAGTTAACTGACGACATCCTGAAGAACCAACCAAGGAAACAAAGGATGGATTCAGCATCATCATAAGGATGTAGATTATAGTACGAGGAAAAATACTATCTCTTGAACTCCTAGGACAATTCCGGCAACATAACGGCAGTAAAATGCTCGAAATGAGACATTCTGCCAAAGATGGGGTAGCACCATACTCAACAACATTACCCAACATTCTGAGTATTACTAAACAGACTACACTGGAGGAACTCGAACTGGGATATGACTCTGATCAACCAATCCTAAGAGACTACGGAGTAGTAACACGTGATCCTGATAGACGGAAAAGAAAGCCTAGTTCCTTAACCCCGTAGGAAGATAGGATGACTCAGATCAGAAGGCATGAGGCATAAGGAGTAAAAAGAGCCTTACGTTCCCTTCCACAATCAATTCCCCTATATAGCTAAAGAATTTCTAGACTCAACTTCGACCAGGTTGGCTTGGAAATCCTACAGGTAGTCAGGCTCTGATACCAAAGCTGTCGGGACCCCGATTCTAAGTCACACCGATCTAGCATGTAACACCTCATATCACTTTGCGGCCTCACGCACGGTATTCCCACGGGTATCGCCTTACCATGGCCCGGGACCGTTTGCGCCTTTTGGCTCACGTATATGATAGTGTCGCTAGCATCCATATGACAGAGAACCCGAGCCGACATGACTAGTCGTGAACCCAAAGCGGCACTAACCCATGGGGACAGGCATACATGAATCAACCTCGAGCATGTCGGTCAGCAGCGTGTGAATCCGGACTGTAGCACTGGGCTAACAGGACTCCGGTAACCCGGGCTCTAGCAGGCTAGGCAGGACTCCGGATGTCACCGCGTGACATTTCCCCGAAGGGACAGACACAGGAACGAAGTGAAACACATGTCGGCTAGTCAAGTGTCCTGAACAGTAGTGCTGGGCTAGCAGGACTCCGGTGAACCGGGCTGTAGCGGACTACTATGGCTCAAGGAAGCACTAGACTACATTTTCCCATAAGAGAGGCTGCCAAGGACAAACAACTAGATTGTTGGATCCCACACATAGCAATACACGTCACACGTACGCATAACATGCAAGTATGTGAGGTACAACATGGCATCACAACATAACGCAACTCATATAGATAAAGGCTCAGAAGAGCCACATAGCATAAATACAAACAGGGGTTACATGACCCATCATTCAGAACATACAAGCAACGGAAGCATTACATGTCTGAGTACAGACAACTACAAAAGAAAAGGCCGAAAAGCCTGACTATCTACAAGTCCCTCCAAGGTACAAGATCATAGCTGAGGTAACAAGCTACTCGTCGAAGTCCAAGCGGTACTACTAGTGAGACAGATGTCTCATCTGCAAAACATAAATAAAGCAAACGTGAGTACAAAGGTACTCAGCAAGACTTACGTCAGATCCTATCATACATGCATTTGTATCAAGAAGGTAATGTGGGGTTTAGTTGCAGCAAGCCAGCTTTGACTCAGTGGCTATCCTGTTCTATGACAATGAGAAACTTCTTTGAGGTGAGGTAGCGCACACGAGTCCACTAATCACCACATCAATACACTACTATGGATTCATTCCCGTCTCGCCAAAATTCAGAATTATTGGACAATATTTTATATATAATAAAATATTTATCCAACGCAAATAATTACTGGATTAATTCCAAATGCCCAAAATAAGTACTTACGAGCTCCTAAAGATATTGGTTTGATTTTTATCTCTGTCCCATATTTTCAGAGAGCATCATGAACATTTTCTTGGACCTTTTTGGAGAATCTTTTTATCTGGGTCATTTCCAGAAATGATTCTGTGGGTTTCACAAATCCCCATTTCAAATTTAAATGGAATTTAAACATGATGCACAAATGGCTAGCTGGTCTAGGTCATACCAGAACTAGGGATGTGACAGACAAGGTGGATTAGAGGCTTGGTTCAACAATATGGGAGGCATGATAAGCAAGTGGTAGGTATCGCATCATAGGCATAGCAAAAGAGCAAGCATCTAGCAAGCAAAGATAGAAGTGATTTCGAGGGTATGGTCATCTTGCCTGAAATCCCGCAAGGAAGAAGAACGAGTCCATGAAGAAGATAAATGGACGAAGTCGAACGAATCCTCGCAACACGACGTTATCGGAATCAACCCGAAGAAGCAACACCGAAAAGAAGCAAACAACATATTAAACAACCAACACATAAGCATGGCATGATGCACAACCAAGTATGATGCATGTCCGGTTTAATGAGGCATGGCATGGCAAAGTGCACAAGCAATTCTACAAATTAGGTGGAGCTCAATATGCAACGAGTTGCATATTGACGAAACACCATGTTCAAATTATTTAGTTCGATCTCGTTTATGTACCCAACAATATTAAATGTTGTTAAACATGGCAAGAGGGTGAAGCAAAGCAAAACTACCTATCTAGTCAAGTTTAAATGAGGACGGGAACAACAAACAACAAATCCGGAAACTCCTCCTGTGCATACATTAGGTTTGGTACTGTTCTGCCCTAAACACATTTTTAGAGTTATTAAACATGCAAGAAAAGTGCACCATGTTAAAATAGGCAATTTTCTACCCCATTTACATATAAAGTTTGTTAAAAACGGAGCTACGGTTATTTAGTTATGGAATAAATCATTGTTAACAAGGCATAGGAGCAAATTTAACCAAACATCATTTTAAACATTTTAAACATGGATGAAAAAGACATATTATGAAACTAGATGAAAAACTAAGCAAGTTTCATATACAAAGTTTTTACATGTGATGCTTAGTTTGTGAGATATTAAATGCATGAAGGCTAGGGGGTTTTCTGTAAATCTGCAATACTTGGGGTAATTGGACAAAATCGCGGCGCACAGGAAAAAACATATATGGGCCGAATCTGAGCTATCGGGCCAAACAGGATCTGGCTTGAGGTGCTTCTCACCTCGTGGGCTCACGGCCCAGTCAGGGGAGAGGCTTGGCAGGCCGGTTGAGTAGTGCGCGGGGCCTGGCGATATGGAGGCAGAGGCGCGGTCAATGGGCGCTCGTTGTCTCCATACACACAGGAGGAGGACGAGGCAAGGTCCGCGGGGAGGTAGAGTTTTCCGGCGCTGGTGGACTTGGGCGACGCAGACGGCGTGGAGAAGAACGGATCCCGGCGGAGCCTCGCCGGAACGAAGCAGGAGCAGCGGAGCGGGACGCAGAGGAGGGCCAATGCAGGCAGGGCTCAGTCGACAGCCATGCATGCTGCTGCTGCTTGATGCAGCCGTCGGCGAGGAGATGACGCAGGGGCGCGAGGTTTAGAGCTGCGTGGCGGCAGAGACGAGCGGGTCCTGGTGCGGGGCGTCGCCGGTGGAAACCGGCCGGGAACGGGCCAGGGCGGCGGAGGCAGGCGATGGCAGGGTCGGGGCACATCTCGTGGTCCTGCTGGAAACAGAGGAAGTAGAGGACCGGTGTGGAAATGACGCAAGCTTCTGGCGACGGGGAAACGGGCGGATCTGGGCGGCGGGAGTCCATCTCCGACAATGGTGGCGCCGGTTGGTGCTCCTGGGTGTGCTCCTGCAAGGTGCCGAGGCCATGGCTCACTCTTTTCGGTTCCTGCGAGAAGATGCAGAGGAAGAGAGAGATGAGATTAGAATAGAGGAGGAAGAGAGATGAAGCAGGAGGGTAGAAGAAAGGAGCAGGGCGCGCGGCAGATGCTCATCTTGCTGGCTGGTTCGGTCCCTGGCGGCGGCGCCGGACGACGAGGCGAGGAGGAGGAGCATGGGGAGGATCTGGATCGAAGAGGAGTAGTGGCTGGGCGCGGAAGGAGAGGCGCAGGTGGATCGGGAGGAGATCCCGAGGTTGGGGAATGAGAGAGAGTGGCGGCGGAGGGATTCGGAGGATGGGACAGGATAGGCTAGGGTTTGATCTGATATTTATATCAGATGAGTTTTGGGTTAGGGGCTAACTTGTCCCTCCAATCGCAATCGGACGATCGCGAAAAAATATATTAGGAAGTCCAATTAACAAAATGGAGACGTTTTGTAGATGTTTGGGGATGATCCGGACACGACGGTAGCGACAGTCCGGGTCGGGTCCGGGACAGCTTTCGGGCGCGCGCGTGAGGAGGGCCGCGGGCTAACGAGAGAGGTTAGGTTGGACATGGCGGTAGGTAGTGGGCTATGCAGAAAGCCTTGGGCTGAGAGAAGAGAAGAGAGAGACCCGACGACTGTTTCTGGAGACCGAAAACGTCCGACATTTTGACCGACTATATTGTCGCTATAGTTAACGGTTGGGCTATCAAACAGACTCTGAACGCGATGAAATTTGACAGGCGGTCTATCTACTCTATAATAAGACCACACGTCAACTCTCATCCCATTCCGAGAACATATTCCGGCCACTTATAAAATACTATTTCGGACATGCCGCGGGGGCGTGCAAGTGTGTCTGGGCTCAGAACGGACAACGGAAAGAACTCGGAGAACCCAGACGAATGCAAGTTTTGAAAACACGATGATGCAATGCATATGATGCAATGACAAGATGCAACACGCAAGCGAATGACATGGCAACAACAACGAATAACTGGAAGACACCTGGCGCATCGGTCTCGGGGCGTTAAAGTGGTAGTACCGCGCCAGGTGGGGAACGGCAGTTCCTTACTACCGTGGACAGATCCGTCACTACCGGAGATGCCAAATTCAAAAACAAACCTACCAAACTTCAATCCATAGGGCCTAGAAGCCATCTCCATCCTACTCAAGCCTCGCCTTAGCCAAAAGACGAGAAGAACAATGCCAATTGCATCTAAAAACTAGATGCAAGATCTAAACAAAGAGAGAACGGGAACGGGGGCAATACCGGCATCCATGGCTAGAGGACGTAGTGGGGATCGACTCCACCGGAGGAAATGGAGAGGGACGGCACGGAAACGGCGGCCGGCCGGGCCCCTCCTACGGCGAGAGGTCGTTGGAGCAACGAGGAAGACGAGCAAGTGGGGGCGAATGGGTATGGGGGAGAAACAACTCCCCCTGCCCCGACATAACCCCTCCATCGCCCGCCCCGCAGCCGTAGTACCGCTGGGGTGGGCGGTAGTACCGCTTGACGCTTGTCAGCAGTAGTACCGCGCACGCAGCGGTAGTACCGCTCTGTCGTAAAAAGGACCGACCAAAAGGGGCTTAGCTCAAGAGAAGAAACCGAGACAAAAACAAGAACACACACACACACACATAAACTGACAAAAAGAATGAAGACACACACCTCTCCAAGAGAGGGCGGTGGCCGACGCCACCTATGTTTGAGTTCAGAGGTATGGCGCCGCAAAGATTTTAACCTTGGGCCCATGACCAACACTCATCTTTGAAGCACAAGTACCATCAAAAATGGCTAATGTGAAAGAATTTGGTTAGTTTATGCATTATGGGGGGAGGGAAAGTTCATTCAAAGAACAACAATCCCCCTATGTCCATGCCTACACCTAAACTAGACAACAGGTTGAGTGTGGTGGGGTGTGCAAAGGTTCAAGTCACATTGCTCGAATCAATGATATTTAGCTCATGCCTTAACTCGCGAAATCTTGCTTCATCCAAAGGCTTCGTGAAAATGTCTGCAAGATTATCATGAGTGTTGACATAGTTGAGCTCGATCTCCCCTCACCTAATGTGATCCCGGATGAAGTGATACCTAATCTCAATATGCTTTGTCTTGAAGTGTTGCACCGGGTTGAGAGAAATCTTGATGGCACTTTCATTGTCACACCAAAGAGGCACTTTGTCACAAGTGACACCGTAATCCTTTAAAGTTTGCCTCATCCATAAAAGTTGTGCACAACAACTACCAGCAGCCACATACTCCGCTTCCGTGGACGAGACAGACACACAACTTTGCTTCTTGGAAGACCAACTCACCAAAGAGCAAACAAGAAATTGGCACCCTTCGGAAGTGGACTTCCTATCCACTTTTTCTCCCGCCCAATCCGAGTCCGAATAACCTACAAGCTTGAAGTTTGCTCCTCTTCGGTACCATAAGCCAAAGTTTGGGGTATGAACCAAATATGAAAGATTCGCTTGACCGCCACAAAGTGACTTTCCTTAGGTGCGGCTTGAAACCATGCACAAATTCCCACACTCAACATGATATCCGGTCTAGATGCACAAAGGTAAAGCAAGGAGCCAATCATGGAGCGATATACCTTTTGATCCACCACTTTACCATTGGGATCAATGTCAAGTTGCCACTTGGTGGGCATGGGAGTGGAAGCCGGCTTGACATCACTTAGCTTGAATCTCTTTAGCATGTCTTGCATGTATTTGGCTTGGTTGATGAAGGTTCCTTCTCTCCTTTGCTTCAGTTCGAACCCGAGAAAGAACTTCAACTCTCCCATGGAAGACATCTCAAACTTTGAGGTCATCAGAGCGGCAAATTCCTCATTGAAAGCTTTGTTAGGGGAACCAAAGATAATATCATCAACATATAATTGGCACACAAACAACTCCCCTTTGACCTTCTTAGTAAAAGGAGTGGGGTCGATTAGCCCAACTTCAAAACCACGGTCTTGTAACAACTCGGTAAGGTGGTCATACCATGCATGTGGGGCTTGTTTAAGGCCATAGAGTGCCTTATTGATTTGATACACATGATCGGGAAAGTAGGGATCCTCGAACCCGGGGGGTTGCTTGACATATACCAATTCATTAATCGGACCATTAAGGAAAGCACTCTTCACATCCATTTGTTGTAACTTAAAGTTATGATGAGAAGCATATGCAATTAACATGCGAATGGATTCAAGATGAGCAACGGGGGCAAAGGTTTCACCGTAGTCGATACCCTCAGCTTGGGAGTAGCCTTGTGCTACCAAACGAGCCTTGTTGCGAATGATAATCCCATGAGCATCTTACTTGTTCTTGAATATGCACTTGGTTCTAATGACATTGTGGTTCTCCGTTGGCCTTGGCACCAATATCCACACTTTGTTGCGCTCAAAGTTGTTGAGTTCTTCATGCATGGCATTGAGCCAATCCGGATCTTCGAGCGCCTCATAGACCTTTTGGAGTTCAACCCAAGAGACAAACGCGTGATGTTCACAATAGTATGCTAATTGTCTACGAGTGCTTACCCCTTTCTTAAGCTTCCAAGCACATTTTTCATGAGACGATCCTTGGAGGAGAGCTTGGAAGAAACCTTGGCGGCACGACGCTCCAATTCCTCCTCGGGGGTGAGACGAGGAGTGATCACTTGATCATCTTGAGCGTCGTCTTGAGCTTGTTCTTGATCTCATGGAAGCTCTTGATCTTGAACTTGCTCGGAGGAGAGAACTTGACCTTGGGCATCACTTGATGTTACAACACCATCTTGAGATTGACCTTGCCCTTGGTCTTGTTCTTGAGGTTGAGGGCCCTCACTTTGTTCTACGGAAGCGTGTGGGTCTTGGGTTGGTGAAGGTTCCACTTGAGTAGAACATTGTCCTTCTCGTTCGGCCACAAGGGGTTCCTCAATGGGTAGGATATGACCAACACCCATTCTTCTTGTGGCTTGGGGAGGAATTTCATCACCTACATCACAAGTACCACTTTGCTCCACTTGGGAGCCGTTATTCTCATCAAACTCCACGTTACACGTTTCCTCAATAAGTCCCGTGGACTTATTGAGAACATGGTAAGCATGAGAGTTTGTAGCGTAACCAACAAATATGCCCTCATAAGCTCTAGCCTCAAATTTAGACAAACAGACACCTTTCTTGAGAATGAAACACTTACACCCGAACACCCGGAAGCACTTGAGGTTGGGCTTGTTACCGATGAGTATCTCATATGGAGTCTTGTTCAAGTCTTTGCGGAGGTAGATCCGATTAGATGCATGACACGCGGTGTTGATGGCTTCAGCCCAAAAGTTGTAGGGAGACTTGAACTCCGCCATCATGGTCCTTGCCGCATCCATCAACGTCCGGTTCTTCCTCTCCGCTACACCATTTTGTTGAGGGGTATAAGGTGCAGAATATTGATGCTTGATTTCCTCATCACTCAAAAACTCATCCAAGGTGTAGTTCTTGAACTCAGAGCCGTTGTCACTTCTTATAGTCAAGATCTTTGCATTGTGTTGTCGTTGAGCTTCATTTGCAAAGTCGATAACGGTTTGTTGGGTCTCGCTATTCCTCTTGAAGAAATATACCTAAGTGTATCTTGAATAGTCATCCACAATCACCAAGCAATACTTTCTACCCCCAAGACTATCAAAGGATGGAGGTCCGAAGAGATCCAAATGAAGGAGCTCCAAAGGCCTCTTCGAGTAGATGATAGTCGTGGGAGGATGAGCCTTCTCATGTAGCTTCCCTTTGATGCAAGCACTGCAAGCACGATCTTTGGCAAAAATAACATTAGTTAGTCCACGGGCATGGCCCCCCTGGAGAAGACTTTGCAAAGATCTCATATTGACGTGGGCTAGACGGCGATGCCAAGGCCATCCCACGTCAACTTTAGCCATTAGGCATGTCGCGGTCTTAGTGGGTCGCTCCGAAAAGTTAATCACATAGAGACCATTCTCGACATGCCCAACAAAGGCTACTTTAAGAGTCTTGCTCCACAAGAGGGCCACGGTATCATTATCAAAGAAAGTGGCAAAGCCCATGAGTGTGAGTTGATGAACGGAAAGTAAATTGTATGCAAGGTACTCAACAAGCATGACCTTCTCGATCGTAAGATCATGAGAAATGACAACTTTGCCGAGTCCCAATACCTTAAAGGACGAGGCGTCACCCCACTCGACATTGGTGGGTGTAACACCCACGATGCGGCTATATCTCCCACGTGTCGGAGCACGACTTAGAGGCATAACTGCATAGTAGGCATGTCGCAAGAGGGGTAATCTTTACACATCCCATGTACTGAATAAGAAAGGGATAAAGAGTTGGATTACAAGCGCCACTTCACACAATACATAAATATAGCATTACATCATCCAGAATACAATCAAGGTCCGACTACGGAAGCAAATAAAGAAAGACAACCCCTAATGCTAGATCCCCGATCGCCCCGATTGGGCTCCACTACTGATCAACTGGAAACGAAACAACACAACGAACACGATCTTCATCGAGCTCCTCCTTGAGCTCGGTTGCGTCACCTGCACGGTTATCATCGGCACCTGAAACTGTTTGAAGTAATCTATGAGTCACGGGGACTCAGCAATCTCACACCCACGAGATCAAGACTATTTAAGCTTATAGGTAGGAAAAGGTAGTGAGGTGGAGCTGCAGCAAGCACTAGCATATATGGTGGCTAACTTACGCAAATGAGAGCGAGAAGAGAAGCAAAGCACAATCGTGAACTAGAAGTGATCAAGAAGTGATCCTGAAACTACTTACATTCAAACATAACTCCAAAACCGTGTTCACTTCCCAGACTCCGCCGAAAAGAGACCATCATGGCTACACACGCGGTTGATGCATTTTAATCAAGTTGAGTGTCAAGTTCTCTACAACCGGATATTAACAAATTCCCATCTGCCCATAACCGCGGGCACGGCTTTCGAAAGTTCAAAACCCTGCAGGGGTGTCCCAACTTAGCCCATCACAAGTTCTCACGGTCAACGAAGGATATTCCTTCTCCCAGGAAGACCCGTTCAGACTCGGAATCCCGGTTACAAGACATTTCGACAATGGTGAAACAAGACCAGCAAAGCCGCCCGGATGTGCCGACAAATCCCGATAGGAGCTGCACATATCTTGTTCTCAGGGCACACCGGATGAGCCAGACGTCGGGTTGGCATAGACCATGGTTGCCCAGGGGGCGCCGGACATCGCTCAGGTTGGACCAACACTTAGAGAAGCATTGGCCCGGGGGGTTAAAATAAAGATGACCCTTGAGTCTCCAGAACCCAAGGAAAGGTGATAGGTTGTTAGTGCAAATGTAAAACCAAGGTTGGGCCTTGTTGGAGGAGTTTTATTCAAAGCAAACTGTCAAGGGGTTCCCATAACACCCAACCGCGTAAGGAATGCAAAATCAAGGAACATAACACCGGCATGACGGAAACTAGGACGGCAAGAGTGGAACAAAGCACCAGGCATAAGGCCGAGCCTTCCACCCTTTACCAAGTGTATAGATGCATTAATGTAAACAAGATATAATAATAATGATATCCCAAACGATATCCATGTTCCGACATGGAACAAACTTCATCTTCACCTGCAACTAGCAACGCTATAAGAGGGGCTGAGCAAAGCGGTAACATAGCCAAACAACAGTTTGCTAGGAAAGGTGGGTTAGAGGCTTGACATGGAAAAATGGGAGGCATGATATAGCAAGTGGTAGGTATCGCGGCATAGCAATAGAACGAGCATCTAGCTAGCAAGGATAGAATTGATTTCGAGGGTATGGTCATCTTTCCTGCAAAGTTCTCCAAGTTGACGTAAGCTTGATCCTCAAAAGCATACTCAACGGGTTCCTCGATCACGTACTCGGCTCCCAGGTCTACCCAAGGCAAGAACACAAGCAAAGGGAACGACAATCAACCACGGTGCAATGCGCAAGCAACATGATGCAAAACATGGCATGATATGCGGGATGTGATATGCAATGCATATGCGTGCTCCGAAAGGAAAAGATTGAACCAGGCTATCAGCATTCTGGGAACGGGGGTCCCCAGACTTGCCTGCCTGCAGCCTGCGGCATGGCTCAAGTGGGGGCCCAGCGCGGCCCACCTTCGTCAGCTCAAGTTCAAGACCCTCGTGAGGGGCCAAGCCTCGCGGGGCGGACGATGGGAAGCTTCCTCGGGAGCGGCCTCATCAGGCAGGCTCGCGAGGAGGCGGAGAGATCAATGCAAGGGTACCTCGTGAGGATCCCGTGACGCAAGCCGTGACGAATCAAGACCAGGCGGGCGTCAGGCGGGCGCCAGCCTGCGCAGAGTCCTTGTTTCCCCTTTGGTGCAAAGGGGGCAAGCACAGGCCAAGGCATTAGGCAAAGGTTACCATTCTGGTGCAACGAGACCAAGACCAGCCGAACGGCTGGACGGAGGTCACCGTGGAGCCCAAGACAGCATCATCACCAGTGCTTTTGGCAGCCGAAGACCACCTTTGGTCAGGATAACTTGTACCAGATGTTCCCCTTCAAAATGGCCAATTGTTGGCGCCCTCCCCGCTCATTATTTTGGGGAGAGGCCCAGGGCCTCTATAAATAGAGCTAGCCACCACAGAGTAGAGGCATCCAAGGGAGAGGGAGAAGAACAGTGAGAAACCCGGTAGAGACTAAGTAGAGCACACCGCACCAGTTCAAGAACAACCCTCGTGAGGCTGTTCTTCCCATGTACTGTCCATCATCAGCCCCAGAGGCAATCCACCACACCACACACTGGAGTAGGGTATTACACCACAACGGTGCCTCGAACCAGTATAAACCTCATGTCTCTTGTGTTGTTCATCATTTTCATCTTAGTTCGCACGAGAGGATCGGACGTAGATCAGTAGGGGAGAGATCTCCGCATGCACCCCAGTGTTCGAACCTCAAGGGTCTGCCGAAACCCGAAATCCGACATTTGGCGCGCCAGGTAGGGGTGCGCCAGAATCTTTCTTCCGCTGTTCGCGTGTGATCTTCCGTCGTGTCCATGGCTGACGCTCGTCGGGCTCGCGCCGAGTGCCGGGCTGCTCGCGCCACTCGCGTTGCCCAGATGGCGCCCGTCGGCGGCCCCTCTCGGCGTTCCCAGTCGCCTGCCGCCAACGCCGCCACCAGCCCGGCGGGGAACGAGCAACAGGCCTCGTCCCAGCATCCTTTGGTGCGGCGGGATGGCCGCACCGCCACCCCGTCACTGACTCTAGCTGGCTCGCCGCCCCACGCCCGTCGCGTGCCCATGGATGCGCACGCCTCGTTGCTCTTGGCGCGGGAGCTCCTGCACTATCGCCCCGTCGATGACCTCTACGAGGACTGGCTCGACCGCATCACTGAGCTCGTCAGTGCCGCAGGGGGCTCCCCCTTGCGGTCCCTCTCGCTGCCTCGCCCTCCGTCCCGCGCAGGGAGCGAGGATCAGGAGGCGCCTCTGCCGCCTCCTCCCCAAGAAGGTGCCTTGGCTCCAAGGCGCGCAGCCCCAGGGCGAGACACTCCACGTCCGGTGCCTGCGCAGCAAGAAGGGAGCTGCCAAGAGATCCCACGTCCCCGGGAAGGTGCTCGTGCGCTCCCAGCACCGGCGTGCCAAGATCGCGCCCCAGCGCCTCCACGACAAGACCCCATGCTGCTCCCAGTGGCGGCGCATGGTGGCCCGCAAGAACGAGTCCAGCACCAGCAAAGGGCGCCGGTGGCCACAGCGGGCTGCCTCGCCTTCACCCCCGAGCTGTGCGGCGTCACATGGCCAGGCAAGTTCAAGCCTGACCTCCCTCCCCGCTACGATGGCACAGCGGACCCCACGGAGTTCCTGCAGCTCTACAAGCTGGGCATCGTAGCCGCCAACGGAGACGAGAAGGTCATGGAGAATTGGTTCCCCATGGAGCTCAAGGACGGCGCCCGCACCTGGCTCCTGAACCTGGCTCCCGACGCGATCTCCTCCTGGAGCAAGATGCGCACCCGCTTCATCGCCAACTTCCAGGGCACTCGCGACCGGCCCCCGGCCGTGAGCGACCTGCGCCGCATCAAGCAACAGCCAGGAGAAACCCTGCAGAAGTACATCCAGCGCTTCAACTATGCTCGCCTCAAGATCCCCAAGCTAACTGAAGAAGCTATCATCTCAGCCTTCTCCGACGGCGTGCGCGACGTCAAGATGAAGGAAGAGCTAGCAATCCATGAAGACCTGTGCACATCCCTGGAGCTGTTCACCTTGGCGACCAAGTGCGCTAGGGCTGAGGAAGGGCGTCTCTCCCTCCTCGAGCTCCCGGCAGCCGACCCGGAAGAGACTGCTGCTATTGTAAAAGCATCGGGAATGTGTCAATTCACTGAATAAAGTGCTCTTTCCATTGATTTTTGGATGAAATCACGAAATAGCCGGGATCTCACTCAAATCCAAACCTAGCACTTTTGTATTTATTGCTTCTCCTTTTAGAAGGTCCGTAGCCGAGTAGAAGAGAAGAAAATAGCCTGGTGGTTTTTTATCATTTCATTGACCTTCGAACCGCTCTTGCCCTCCCCTTTCACTTTGAAGCTCAAGGCCAAAGACGTGAAGCACAAGGGGGCTGCCGTGCTAGCAGCGGAACCAGACACCAAGTGAGGCAGGGATCAGCCTGAGTCATCCAAGGGCGGACGGTACTGCGTGTACCACGACCTCCACACCCACAACACCAACGAATGTCAAGAGCTCAGAGCCGTGCGAGATGGGAGAATCGGCCGACGCCCAGAGCGCAACGACAGGGGCTATGGCCGAGGAGGAGGAAGAGGCGGCGGATGATGGGAAGACCGTGGCCTTCGCCAGGGATGGCGTGACCGCCCTCGCGAGGGAGCCTGGAGGGACCAGCCTCGTGAGGAGCGCCCCCATGGCAACGCAGGCCTCCCTCCTCTGCCGCCTCCACCAAGGAGGAACGAAGACCAACACCAAGACGATGGGGCTGGGGGCTTCCAAGAGCCACGTGCAATTGCTTGCATCTTGGGTGGCGCCTAGGCCCCAGCCTCACAGTGCATCTTCAAGCAGTTTGCTCGCGAGGTGAATGCAGTCCTTCCCAAGCTTGAGGCCATGCGCCCTCTCAGGTGGTCCACGTGCGCAATAACGTTCAGTTCCGCAGACCATCTCAAGTGTGCGGCAACAGCCGGAACCCTCCCCATGCTTTGCTCCCCAGTTATCAGCAACGTGCAGGTCACCAGGACCCTCAGTGATGGCGGGGCAGGACTCAACGTCCTGTCCGTCGAGACGTTCGACAATCTCCAAGTGTTGTACGACCAGCTTCAGCCGACCAAGCCTTTTTCAGGAGTCACCTATGGTTCCACTGTTCCGATTGGGCAGGTTTGCCTTCCGGTCACCTTCGGGCAACGCAACAACTATCGCACCGAGCTCATCGACTTCGACGTCGCTCACATCCGCCTGCCGTACAATGCCATCCTCGGGTACCCAGCCCTAGCCAAGTTTATGGCAGTGACTCACCATGGTTACAATGTCCTCAAGATGCCAGGAAGCGGTGGAGTCATCACCGTACCCTGTGAAGAAAGGGATGCAGTGTGCTCGCTTGAGCGTGCGTTCCAAGCCGCGGCAATTGAAGACCCAGATCGTAGGAGCGGGAGGCCTCCCGAGGCGACCCTCAAGAAGAAGAAGGCCTCACCTGGCCTGAGCCACAAGGAGGCAAGCACCTCCGGAGGTATTGCGTCAGGATTCGCGCCTGATCAGGGAGCGCCACCCTCTCGCGCATAGAAAGGCGCGCCCGGCGCCCTCCTCAGGCAGGGCTCGCGGGCTCTCTCTTGGAGAGCCGCCGACCTTGCAAGGTCGCGGGGGAGGCGCTCGGGCACCACTTGGAGGGGTGCTTTCAAGCACGCTTCCCTCAGGAAGGTACAAGTCAAAGGAGACCAAACCCTCAGGAGTTCATCGCACGGAACACCCATGAGCTACAAGAGTCCAGAGTCATGCGCTGCAGCCGCCGCTTACCTGCCATGGCCCCACATCCAGGCAAGGATGGAGGGCTGCGCGTCTGCGTCGACGTACCAGGGCTCAACCGAGCTGCGCTTCAGGAGCACCTATGGCCTTCGGCCGTAGGGCGCTGCGAGGGACCACCTCACAGCTACGTTCGCATGCCCTTCGACCTGCCGAGCGCGGCCGCCGCGCATCAGTGCCTGTTGAGGAGCATTCTGGAGGCTCAGGAGGTCAGGCATCGCGCGGTCCTGGCGGAGGTGGCGATGGTCCCCGAAGACCTGCACGTGCCACCGGAGCCTCCCGAGGCCCCTGGGCCTGGGGGCGCATGAGGGCCGACGTCTTCACCGTGCATCGCTCACTTCCAAAGCATCACTTCATCTTCAACAGCACCAGGTGACATCTTTCAGAGTTCTACCTTCAGGTGGGAGCGCCCACAGGGCTGCACCATTCCCAGGCCGTGTGGGTCCATCCCCGCGGCATGTATCCATTTTGTTTATGCTCTTTACTTACCTTGTTGGGGGCGCCCTTCGGGCTCCATCATCCCCACGCCACGCGGGCCTGACCCAGTGGCGGTCGCTTTTACCTGCGCTTGCTTGAAATTGGATTTCCTCCTATGTGCTTAACATACCTAACCTAATCACCTGCTCGATCGACGCCTATCAGAAGAGCCGCTCGCTCTGGCACGGCGCGTGCGCACAGGTCCGTCCCTGCAACGTTGATAAACCTGAGTGGTCGAGCTCTGTCCGCGGCAGCCCCGCATGGCGCCACCTCACCAGGACCTCAGTGCCCTGACCGCTCCCTCGGAGTGACCATAGGTTGGCCGGCGACTGTAACGACATGCCTTGTTTCTCATCATGATTGGTGTGCAGGACCTACCCCGGGAGCAACGTTGGGGGCATCGTGAGCTCTCTCTCCCCCTCTTCGGCATGGACCGCTTGCACGTTAAAAGGGGGGTACCTGAGCATCGCAACTCATGGGCTCCTACTGGCTCTTCAGCCCTCACCCCCTGGCCTTGACCCACGGCATCGCGACCTATCATACCAGCGGCGGCTGAGCTCGCTCGAGGGCCGGGACCTGAGGACGTAGAGCGTTAAGGAAAGTGCGGGGGAGTGGGAAGAAGCTCGCGAGGGCCTAACCCGGCAGAACCTCGGCCACCGCCTCTCGGGCTGGGCGCTTCTCCAAGGAACTACATCAAACGCACAAGATAAGCTGCGCCCTCGCAGGAGGTAGACCAACGCAGCGCTAAATCCCCGCCCTGTGCAACTCTGTCACGGCGACGCTGCCTTCCTTTCTCGCCTAGCAAGGATTGCTTGAGCGCTAAAGGGGACCTCCCGAGCATCGCGACTCGGGGGCTCTTACCAGACCTCGGGCCGCTCACCTCCTGGCCTTGACCACAGCATCGCGACCTGGCATACCAACGACGGCTGAAGCCTGCCTAGGGACTGGGACCTATCAGCGTAGAGCGCCAAGTCCTCGTGAGGATAGAAAGGGGGAGCTTAGACAGGACAGAACGGACACCTCACGCCAATTCATATTAAGGATATAATATTTACAAAAGGCACGGCAGACGCCTTACATACCCCCGCGGGGTGTTGCTCTAATTCCACGCAGGGAACAAAAGGTGCTAACCCTAAGGAACGCTACTTGCTAGCACCTCCCCAGGCAACGCCATCATCAACAGTGGGCTGCCCAGTGCCGGCGCCAATCCCATCCAGATCAGTGGCGTCGGCGGCCCGATGCAGCTACCCCACTCCGAGCGCGGCGCGAGCTCGGAGGCTCGTAGCTGTCGTCGCTCGTCTCCGGGGTCGCGAGGAGTTCAAGGGAGCCGCTGAAGCCCTCAGTCCCTTCGCTGCTGCCTGAGGAGCTGCAGGAGGACCAACGGGCGGTGCTGGTCCTCGCCAGTTCGTCACCCCTGCCGCTTCCCTTAGGGCAGCATTACAGCCGGCGTCCTTCCGCATCAAAGACCTTGAAGAACATCAAGAAGGCGCCGTCGTATTCAAGATGGATCACCAAGGCGCCGTCCGCGCGACAGACCCGTTCAATCTCACCCCAGCCCTGGGTCATGAAGACCTTGCCCGGAGCGACAACCACGACCTCCGCTCCGGTTGCAGGGGTGCCACAGTCGGCGTGCTACAGCCAGAGCTCCAAGGCCCCGCTCAGCGGCATCTCAAAGGCGAAGGAGGGAGGAAGGCGGATCCACGAAGGTGGAGGCATGGCGGCGTGGAGCACAAGCTCGCGAGAGGAGCGCTCCGTGTGGACTCCAGGGGGGACGACGCGCACCACTGTGACTCGCCGGCATCGGCGGCGACGCTGTCGGTGTTGCTCGGCGCCTTCCCCCCTGGGGCCTATGACGCGGGCGTACAAGGGCAGCGGAAACCCAGGCGGTGGCCGCTCGTACCACGGCCTCGACACCTCCTGCCAGGCGCCTTCGTCCTGGTGACAGGGGATTGGCCGCTTCTTCGGCGGGAGGGGGTCAGGACCCTCTCTGGGGGCCTTTCCCTTCTCCTCAGCTGAAAACCGGCGGATCGGTGCCATTGGCGCAAGAGGAAGCAAGGATGAGGAAGAAGAAGAGGAGGAGTAACAGAAGGGGGTGAACTGGCGGAGCTCACGCAGCCCCGTACTTATAGCCGGGGAAGGCCAACCCCCGAGCACCATGACCTCAGGTAATCATGACCCATATCTCTGCATGCAGGGGCTTGTCGAGTCTTGCAGTTGTCGAGGCGTCGTGGGAAGCACAGATGCCCATGCCCAATCAACTGCCACGCGGGGCCCAAGGCCGCAGGCTGTTAGGGCCCGCGACGCTTCGTGCTTGCCCCTTCGCTTCTCTGCTAAGACAAGCCCGCGCGCACCTTGGGCCCGGGGGCTACTGTCGGCGTTTTGGGAACGGGGGTCCCTAGACTTGCCTGCCTGCGGCGTGGCTCAAGTGAGGGCCCAGCGCGGCCCACCTTCATCAGCTCAAGCTCAAGAACCTCGCGAGGGGCCAAGCCTCGCGGGGCGGACGACAGGAAGCTTCCTCAGGAGCGGCCTCATCAGGCAGGCTCGCGAGGAGGTGGAGAGATCAATGCAAGGTACCTCGCGAGGATCCCGTGACGCAAGCCGTGATGAATCAAGACCAGGCGGGCGCCATGCGGGCGCCAGCCTGCGCAGAGTCCTTGTTTCCCCTTTGGTGCAAAGGGGGCAAGCACAGGCCAAGGCATCAGGCAAAGGTTACCATTCCGATGCAATGAGACCAAGACTAGCCGGACGGCCGGACGGAGGTCACCGTGGAGCCCAAGACGGCGTCATCACCAGTGCTTTTGGCAGCCGAAGACCACCTTTGGTCAGGATAACTTGTACCAGATTTTCCCCTTCAAAATGGCCAATTGTTGGCGCCCTCCCCGCTCATTATTTTGGGGAGAGGCCTAGGGCCTCTATAAATAGAGATAGCCACCACAGAGTAGAGGCATCCAAGGGAGAGGGAGAAGAATAGTGAGAAACCCGGTAGAGACTAAGTAGAACACACCGCACCAGCTCAAGAACACCCCTCGTGAGGCTGTTCTTCCCATGTACTGTCCATCATCAGCCCCAGAGGCAATCCACCACACCACACACTGGAGTAGGGTATTACACCATAACGGTTGCCCGAACCAGTATAAACCTCGTGTCTCTTATGTTGTTCATCATTTTCATCTTAGTTCGCACGAGAGGATCGGACGTAGATCGGTAGGGGAGAGATCTCCGCGCGCACCCTATTGTTCGAACCTCAAGGGTCTGCCAGAACCCGAAATCCGACACAGGCCTCAACTTGGCAAACCAAGTGCGCCACTGGAAACATGAGTTGATTCCGGTCGAAATTGATATAAAGATCACCAGAATCAGATGCACGGTTTGCAAATGGCAAGCAAAACCAGAATGGCATAATTCTGCGATTAACAACACGATGACATCTAGAATGCAACAAGAAACTAAGCTACTGCACTCCAACATAGCAACAAAGCACATGGCAGTGATCTACTCAAGATGCTTGACCAAATATGAACACTGAGCTACAGCTAAATCACACAATAGCAGGTTCAAAGAAGCATGGCAATAGTGCAAAAGATACCAGCATCACAGACTTGGTGAAAATACTAACATGTCGGGAATTAACATCAGGAAGCAATGTTTAGAGCAAGACATCAACATGCTACAGGAACAGAACATAGCAAACAAAGGCATGGCATGAATCTACTCAAAGCATATAACTAAAGTCCCTTACTGACCATAAGCCAAAAAGGAGCAGAAGATATGATGGCACCCATGTAAACATAGCAAGTTTCGTTAACAGATTCAGACTTAGCAGAAAACTAGACATGGCATCAACAGAATTATGAAGGCATGTTTGCGAGCTCGATTCACTCAACACAAGGCATTGCATGACAAGCTAAGCATACTACCAGCAAGAAGACATGTTCATGAAGCTAACCAAAGCAAGAACAAACTCATAGCATGCATGGATCAACTACAACAACCTTGGCAAAATTGATTAACACGTAAACAATCTGCCAGGAACATTTTATAGCAAAATTAGAGCAAGATTGAGTCATTCTAGGGCACTCCATAAATACAAATAGGGGCATGGATGGATAGAGAACAACCATATGTCCAAATCATCCTTACCGAACATACTCAAAAGAAGCATGGATCTCTCTGTAGCAACATGAATACATGGCATAAAAATAATAGCAGGGAAATGACTTAGTGAAATTCCAAGTCCCTGAAATCAGCAATATCACGAGAGCTACTTTGCATGCATGTGCTAGTCACCACATTGATCACAAAAATACATGGCATACACCCATGTAAACATGGCATGGCATATCCCAAAACACATGTAGAGCTCATTCCCATATGCAGCACACAACAAATGTAGCAAAAATGACAAATGCTCATACTCTGCTAAGAAACAGCATCTAACATTTTATAGCACTCTTGCATCAACAATTTGGGCATCAAGATGGACTCAAACAAGCATGGTGCAATGGAACAAAATGAAGAGCACATCCAGATGAACAATTTGAAATATCATGCATGCAAAACGGAGCTACCGATGAGGAGTTATGATGCGATGAACAGTGGCTCGAAATACTGCAAAAAAAGGACTTAGTGATGAAACGATGTCAACCTAGGGTTTGACCGGATCTGGATCTGGCGCATGAACCGAGGAAGGCCGGGGTCTTCACCGGAGCTCGGGGAGAAGGCGGTGGCCGGAGTTGACGAAGCTCGCCAGCGAGGTAAGGAGGAGGCCGGGGCGTCGCTGGCGCCCGGATCTGGCGCGGGGCGGCGCGCCGGGCGGAGCTGGGCGGCGCTGGAGCGGGGTCGCCGGAGGCAGCCGGCGGCGGAGAAGCAGCGAGGCGCAGTGCGCGGCGGCCAGGCGGGCGCGGGCGGCGGTGTGGTCACCCGAGGTGGCGGGGACGGCCAGGCTGAGGGGCGCGGCGCATCGGGCGCGGGAGCGCGCGGTCGGGCCGGGCGGGCCAGCCGTGGGCCCGCAGGGCCACAGCGGTGGAGGGATGCGGCGGCGACAGCTGTCGCGCCCTGATTGGCGTGAGGCGGCGGCGCTGCTGAGGTGGCGTGCTCCTACTGGTCGGTGCGATGTGGAGGCGGTGGTGGACGTGTCCAGCCGCCGAGCGGACATGTCCGGCGGTGCGGGGAAGATGGATCTAGGGTTCATCCACGAAATTTTCGGGGGGAGACACATATATATAGGTAGGGGGAGCTAGGAGAGTCCAAATGAGGTGTGGTTTTCGGCCACGCGGTCGTGATCGAACGGCCGAGAGGATGGAGGGGGTTTGGATGGGTTTTGGACCACTTTGGAGGGGTGTTGGGCTTCAACACACACGAGGCCTTTACGGTTCCCCGGTTAACCGTTGGAGTATCAAACGAACTCCAAATGGCACGAAACTTGACAGACGGTCTACCGGTGGTGTACCAAGGCCGCTTGGCAAATCTCGTTCAATTCCGAGAAAGTTTAACACCCGCTCACGAAAAGAGACAAAAGGGGGCGCCGGAGGACGTAGAAGTGCCGGATTGCAAAACGGACAACGGGGAAAATGCTCGGATGCATGAGACAAACATGTATGCAAATGAGATGCATGACATGAGCAAAAGCAAAACGAAGACAAAACCCAACCATGGGGAAATCTCACAACACCTCTTCGGAAAAGGCAAGAGTCGGAGTTACCAATATGGAAATTGTATCCGGGGCGTTACAACACTCCACCACTACGAGAGGATCTCGTCCCGAGATCTAGGATGGCACCGGAGGGAAAAAGGAAGAGGAAGATAAGAGGTAAAACTAAGTTGCTTCTTTGACAAACGAGTGAAACCAAAGAACCATGAAAGGTTTAACAATTTGAAAGGAAGAATGCCATGAGATGAACCAAGTTGAAAACACTCCGTTAGGAAAGAGGAACAAGGAAGAACAAATTCGGACAGCACTCCGGTTGAAAAGAGATGCAAGACTTGATAAGGAGAAAAGAACTTGAGCAAAGGGCACAACACTCCGGTTAAATGGATAAGCAAAGGAAAGAACATGATCTTGACAAAACAAGATGATGGGTCGAATAGAGCAACATCACAATGCCTCCGGAAGAAATGAGAGAATGGAATGGCATGAACGGAGGAGAAAACTATATCTTCTACCTCAAATGAGCTTGAAAAGCATCTTTAGGAGAAGGGTCGGACGGAATTGTTGGGAAACCAACAACGAAAAGAGTAAGCTTGTTGTGGGATTATAGAAAACATCTCAAAATCTTGAGGTGAAATTCTGCCATTAATGGAAACAATGGGTTTGAACTGATATGAACAAGGAGGCGAGAAACTATTTCACCGGGAGGATAAAAAAGAATTTGGGTCATTTATAAGCACCATAAATAGCAAGAATCCTTAGGGAAAGCTTTAGGTGAAATATAACCCAAGATAACTTTAATGAAGAGATTAAAGGATTTAAACTACCTCATTCTTGATAACTTGTGAATCATGAAACATGAATGGAAATTATCAAGAATTACATAACACCACATCAAAAGATAAGATAGAACGAATTGGACTTTGGGATGGAAGATGAAGAAAGCTTGAACTCCTCAAAACAAGACATGTGTTGAACACCATGTTTATTTAAGAGTATAGCTTGGCGGATCTTAGCTTCGAGAGAAATCTTGAAGAACAATTGAAGAATGAACAGAAACATCGACTAGCCACCATGAAGAAACTCTCGAAGCACTCCGAATATATAAAAGAAGGTCGCAAGGGAAAGAAGCTTGAAAAGAATAAGATGAATCCTTGCGTTGATTGGATGGAGCTTCGCGGTGATATAATTGAGAGATCTTGAAACTCTGGGAAAGAAAGATGAACAACTGAAATCAAGAATTTCATGAGCCTCCGGAATAAGGAATTAATCACTTGGATGAAACTAAAATAAGAATTACATTATGCTTATCCTTCACCAATTTAAATTGATGACAAGAAACGGATTTGGCATACTACTTATTCCCGTTGCAAAGGATTGAAGAGAGATATAGCACAGACTTGCGAAGGTCTTCACGGAACCACCGGTAGGACTAAAAACAACGAATAAATTGATACGATAACCAAGGCAAAGAACTCTTGAACGAACCACCGTAAGCATTGAAAACGATTGAAGAAAAATAAACAATTCACCGGGAGGAATTAGAGAACGACGTTGATACTTGAGGGAATTGATACAACGGAACGAAGAGATCACGAGATGATTAGTGGATATTTGAATGATGCACCGGTATGATTTCGAGAATAGGAGCTGAAAGTTGAATATGAACAATCCCGAAATGATGGCCTTCGGAGAATCAAACTGAAAAGACTCCTAAATTACTCCGGATAGGTCAAAAGAATTCTCACAATCGAAAACAATTATGAGAGGATGGCATCAAGCTAGACCCATGAATCTTGAAGAGAATGGAGCAAGATTTAAGAGAAACTCTTCTCCAGTCTTCAAATGTTTAGAATGACAATGAGAAGCACCACCATGAATTATTGAGGCACTCCTGAATAATGAAAAGCGAAGAGGTTGAGCCAACAATGAAAGAATTTGACAGATCTTGGAGAAAAAATAAATGACTGATGATAATTCATTCTTACATCAAATTTGGAGAATAATTTGAGAATACCTCCGGAAAAATTAGAAGAGTCGGGTAAGATCCTAGGAAAAGACATGTGGGTTAGGGCCCACTCAAAAGAAACACCATTGAAATGATTGCTCGAAAGAGAGATTGCACCAATTGAATTAAACGACTTGAATGAGATAACAACCTCGGAATAGGTTGAACGAATGCAGAGTGGAAACGCGAATCTTCGAGATATATTCAACACTCCAGAACAAACGAATGGCGGGAAGTGGATGATTAAGGAGAGAATTCCTTATTTAACACTAGCTTAAACTTTTATTCCCTATTTAACACTGGAAAATATTTCTTCCCTATCTAACACAGCCTTTAAATTTTGTTCCCAATATAACACTTTCATCTTTTTTTATGCGAACAATGTTAAATGACACGTGAAATGACAATTCTACCCTCATACATCTATTCAGTTCTTTTATTTATTCTGTTGTCCAATTTAAGGGTGGAATCCATGGTTAGTGTAACAGAATGGTGTCATATTCCTGGAGATCACACATACGCTAACTCCCTACTGGATGGATTTTTTAATATAGCATGCACACAGCACACGCACGTATAAAACAACATGGCCGCGGGGCTTGCTTGATTGACGGCTTGACTAGACGAAACATGCACACGACACACGCGAACAATACGAGGACACGCTGAGTTGATTACAAAAGGACTGTGTCGTGCCTTTGGATTTATTTTTATTTTTTTGGACCGTGTCGTGCCTTGGGATTTTTAATTGCTAGTATTTCTGATTGGGGTCACGGTTCAGTGTACCTATATATCATCTGCCAACACAAGCTAGCCTTTTCAGAGTACCAAACTCTATTGTATACGAAATCAATGCATACACATGTATGCGTACAAGACACGGACACAGATGAGTTGGATTTAATTCCAACATTGGTGTTCTTGTGCAAGTGGATTGTGGGCCGGGTGAAGCCAATGAGAATGACTTTGACCTGAATTAGGTCCTTCTAGTGCCAGGGGTAAACTTGTCATTTAACACCATTAGGTCAAAAAATGTACGGAAGTGTTATATTGGGAACAAAATTTAAAGCTGGTGTTATATAGGGAAGAAATATTTCTTCGATGTTAAATAGGGAAATGAAATTTAAAACAGTGTCAAATAAGGAATTCTTTCATAATTAAGAGGTGCATTGGCATGAGAAAGCATTTGCAACGAGGAAAAGGGATATGATCAACAACAAAAGCTTGAATTGAATCCACCGGAGAAGAAAAGAGAACGAAGAATGATAACTTGTAGAGCATCTTCATGAGAATCACCGGATAAGAATATTGACGGAAAAGAATGGAGAGACTTCACCTCAATAAGATGGGTACTTGATTTAAGAAATCCGAGTCCTCGAAAAAAAAAGGGGGGGGGGGGGGGAAAAACAAAGGCAACTTGGGATGGATGAAACAAACACCGTTGACAAAAAACTGAGTTGATCTTGCGAATGTTGAAATGATCGGATCCACTTGAAGAGAAACAAGCCAGTTGAAAAGGATTGACATGACCATCTCGATGATCGAAAAGGATTAGTATTTACATAGAAATATGAGAACACTGCTTAGGAAAGGTATGGAAACAACATTTGACTTCGAAGCAACTCGAATACCACAATTGAAAACAAAACAAAGAATTGGCTTGCAAAATAAGCCGGAAACAAACATATGATAGAGATTTCGTCCGAAGTTTTCGTGGTGGGGCCCACACGGGCTCGATTGTACAGCACCATCATGTACAAGGCAGTGCACATGACATACGAAGTGTCCCCGGGTCATCATAGCCAAGGACTCTTTAAGACACAACGAGACCACTGTAAAACCAACCGTGGATAGGCGGACCACTAGACGTCGAACCCCAATTTCATATCATACATCTGTCGAAAAGATATCCTAGGAGCTACTTGAATTCCCACTTATAAACTCCCAAAACTTTCTGGTTATGCAATCAGGTGTTGGGGATACAGGGGAAGCATAATATCTCACAAAAAACTAGCAAATCCTACATCCAGCTGTATCCATCCTTCAACACATAACCAAGAAATCTTCGGAAATCATTTACCTCAACCTTCGAAAAGCATCCGTTATACGATTTATGGCGATACTCCCGAACTCCCGCCCCAGTACTGGGTGGCGTCGAGGTTATCTCACCAACAACTGCATAAAAGAGATTTTCGATGTCGGCGAACTCAGGTATCCCAGAACTGCAACGATAAAATTGTGACGACAACACCTCGGAGCTCAACTCCACGGGACACTGCCACAACCCCTAAATGTCAGGAGGCACCAAGAACAATGTTCTCATCACAAAACCATCGGAACGATTCCAAGATACCCGCGTGATCCTAAAAAAATCGTGAAATTTGAGGAGAGAAGAGTCAAAACTCTACGTCAGGAGGCTTCACCAGAGCGACGAAGGGACTGGGGAGTAAAAAGAATCCTACTCTCCGATATATATAATCCTATAAGACTCAAAACATTTTTCTAGACTCAATAACGCCAGCGATTCAATCAAGCAAGGGGCTCCTAAGTCGGGGAAGGCTCTGATACCAACTTGTACCACCCACGATGCGGCTATATCTCCCATATGTCGGAGCACGACTTAGAGGCATAACCGCATAGTAGGCATGTCGCAAGAGGGGTAATCTTTACACATCCCATGTACTGAATAAGAAAGGGATAAAGAGTTGGCTTACAATCACCACTTCACACAATACATAAATATAGCATTACATCATCCAGAATACAATCAAGGTCCGACTACGGAACCAAATAAAGAAACACAACCCCTAATGCTAGATCCCCGATCGCCCCGACTGGGCTCCACTATTGATCAACTGGAAACAAAACAACACAACGAACACGATCTTCATAGAGTTCCTCCTTGAGCTCGGTTGCGTCACCTGCAACTGTTTGAAGTAATCTGTGAGTCACGGGGACTCAGCAATCTCACACCCGTGAGATCAAGACTATTTAAGCTTATAGGTAGGAAAAGGTAGTGAGGTGGAGCTACAGCAAGCACTAGCATATATGGTGGATAACTTACGCAAATGAGAGTGAGAAGAGAAGCAAAGCACGGTCGTGAACTAGAAGTGATCAAGAAGTGATCCTGAAACCACTTACGTTCAAACATAACTCCAAAACCGTGTTCACTTCCCGGACTCTGCCGAAAAGAGACCATCACGGCTAGACACGCGGTTGATGCATTTTAATTAAGTTAAGTGTCAAATTCTCTACAACCGGATATTAACAAATTCCCATCTGCCCATAACCGCGGGCACCGCTTTCGAAATTTCAAAACCCTGAAGGGGTGTCCCAACTTAGCCCATCACAAGTTCTCACGGTCAACGAAGGATATTCCTTCTCCCAGGAAGACCCGTTCAGACTCGGAATCCCGGTTACAAGAAATTTCGACAATGGTAAAACAAGACCAGCAAAGCCGCCCAGATGTGCCAACAAATCCCGATAGGAGCTGCACATATCTCGTTCTCAGGGCACACCGGATGAGCCAGACGTCGGGTTGGCATAGACCCTGGTTGCCCAGGGGGCGCCGGACATCGCTCAGGTTGGACCAACACTTAGAGAAGCACTGGCCCGGGGGGGTTAAAATAAAGATGACCCTTGAGTCTGTAGAACCCAAGGGAAGGTGATAGGTTGTTAGTGCAAATGTAAAACCAAGGTTGGGCCTTGCTGGAGGAGTTTTATTCAAAGCAAACTGTCAAGGGGTTCCCATAACACCCAACCGCGTAAGGAATGCAAAATCAAGGAACATAACACCGATATGACGGAAACTAGGGCGGCAAGAGTGGAACAAAACACCAGGCATAAGGCCGAGCCTTCCACCCTTTACCAAGTGTATAGATGCATTAATGTAAACGAGATATAATAATAATGATATCCCAAACGATATCCATGTTCCAACATGGAACAAACTTCATCTTCACCTGCAACTAGCAACGCTATAAGAGGGGCTGAGCAAAGCGGTAACATAGCCAAACAATGGTTTGCTAGGAAAGGTGGGTTAGAGGCTTGGCATGGAAAAATGGGAGGCATGATATAGCAAGTGGTAGGTATCGAGGCATAGCAACAGAACGAGCATCTAGCTAGCCAGGATAGAATTGATTTCGAGGGTATGGTCATCTTGCCTGCAAAGTTCTCCGAGTTGACGTAAGCTTGATCCTCGAAAGCGTACTCAACGGGTTCCTCGATCACGTACTCATCTCCCGGCTCTACCCAAGGCAAGAACACAAGCAAAGGGAACGACAATCAACCACGGTGCAATGCGCAAGCAACATGATGCAAAACATGGCATGATATGCGGGATGTGATATGCAATGCATATGCGTGCTCCGGAAGTAAAAGATTGAACCAGGCCTCAACTTGGCAAACCAAGTGCGCCGCTGGAAAGATGAGTTGATTCCGGTCGAAATTGATATAAAGATCACCGGAATCGGATGCACGGTTTGCAAACGGCAAGCAAAACAAGAATGGCACAATTCTGCGATTAACAGCACGATGACATCTAGAATGCAACAAGAAACTAAGCTACTGCAATCCAACATAGCAACAAAGCACATGGCAGTGATCTACTCAAGATGCTTGACAAAAGATGAACACTGAGCTACGGCTAAATCACACAATAGCAGGTTCAAACAAGCATGGCAATATTGCAAAAGATATCAGCATCACAGACTTAGTGAAAATACTAACATGTCAGGAATTAACATCAGGAAGCAATGTTTAGAGCAAGATATCAACATGCTACAGGAACAGAACATAGCAAACAAAGGCATGGCATGAATCTACTCAGAGCATATAACTAAAGTCCCTTACTGACCATAAGCCAAAAAGGAATAGAAGATATGATGGCACCCATGTAAACATAGCAAGTTTCGTTAACAGATTCAGACTTAGCAGAAAACTGGACATGGCATCAACAGAATTATGAAGGCATGTTTGCGAGCTCGATTCACTCAACACAAGGCATTGCATGACAAGCTAAGCATACTACCAGCAAGAAGACATGTTCATGAAGCTAACCAAAGCAAGAACAAACTCATAGCATGTATGGAGCAACTATAACAACCTTGGCAAAATTGATTAAGACGTAAACAATCTGCCAGGAACATTTTATAGAAAAAGTAGAGCAAGATTCAGTCATTCTACGACACTCCATAAATACAAACAGGGGCATGGATGGATAGAGAACAACCATATGTCCAAATCATCCTTATTGAACATACTCAAAAGAAGCATGGATCTCTCTGTAGCAACATGAATACATGGCATAAAAATAATAGCAGGGAAATGACTTAGTAAAATTCCAAGTCCCTGAAATCAGCAATATCACGAGAGCTACTTTGCATGCATGTGCTAGTCACCACATTGATCACAAAAATACATGGCATACACCCCTGTAAAGATGGCATGGCATAGCCTAAAACACATGTAGAGCTCATGCCCATATGCAGCACACAACAAATGTAGCAAAAATGACAAATGCTCATACTCTGCTAAGAAACAACATCTAACATTTTATAGCACTCTTGCATCAACAATTTGGGCATCAAGATGGACTCAAACAAGCATGGTGCAATGGAACAAAATGAAGAGCACATCTAGATGTACAATTTGATATATCATGCATGCAAAACGGAGCTATCGATGAGGAGTTATGATGTGATGAACAGTGGCTCGAAATACTACAGAAAAAGAACCTAGTGATGAAACGAGGTCAACCTAGGGTTTGACCGGATCTGGATCTGGCGCACGAACCGAGGATGGCTGGGGTCTTCGCCGGAGCTCGGGGAGAAGGCGGTGGCTGGAGTTGACGAAGCTCGCCAGCGAGGTAAGGAGGAGGCCGGGGCGTCGCTGGCGCCCGGATCTGGCGCGGGGCGGCGCGTCGGGCGGCGCTGGAGCGGGGTCGCCGTAGGCGGCCGGCGCCGGAGAAGCAGCGAGGCGCGGTGTGCAGCGGCGTGGGCGGCGGCGCGGTCGCCTAAGGCGGCGGGGACAGCCAGGCGGCGGGGACGGCGCATCGGGCGCGGGAGCGCGCGGTCGGGCCAGGCGGGCCAGCGTGGGCCCGCAGGGCCGCGGTGGAGGGATGCGGCGGAGACAGCTGTCATGCCCTGATTGGCGCAGGGCGGCGGCGCTGCTGAGGTGGCGTCCTCCTACTGGCCGGAGCGATGTGGAGGCGGTGGTGGACGTGTCCGGCCGCCGGGCGGACATGTCCGGCGGCGCGGGGATGATGGATCTAGGGTTCATCCGCGAAATTTTCGGGGGGAGACACATATATATAGGTAGGGGGAGCTAGGATAGTCCAAATGAGGTGCGGTTTTCAGCCATGCGATCGTGATCGAACGGCCGACAGGATGGAGGGGGTTTGGATGGGTTTTGGGCCACTTTGGAGGGGTGTTGGGCTGCAACACACGTGAAGCCTTTACGGTTCCCCGGTTAACCGTTGGAGTATCGAACGGACTCCAAATGGCACGAAACTTGACAGGCGGTCTACCGGTGGTGTACCAAGGCCGCTTGGCAAATCTCGTTCCATTCCGAGAAATTTTAACACCCGCTCACGAAAAGAGACAAAAGGGGGCGCCGGAGGACGTAGAAGTGCCGAATTGCAAAACGGACAACGGGGAAAATGCTCGGATGCATGAGACGAACATGTATGCAAATGAGATGCACATGATGACATGATATGAAATGCATGACATGGGCAAAAGCAAAACGAAGACAAAACCCAACCACGGGGAAATCTCACAACACCTCTGCGGAAAAGGCAAGAGTCGGAGTTACTAATATGGAAAATTATATCCGGGGCGTTACAATGGGCATGGATGGAATCTTTTGCACGTCCACCACCAAGTCCTTGCTTCTGGTCATATGATTAGTAGCTCCACTATTGAGCAACCATGATCCCCCACCGGAAGCAAACACCTACAAGAGATCAATGCTTGGTTTTAGGTACCCATTTTTTAATTGGTCCTTTGATGTTAGTAACAAGGGTCTTAGGAACCCAAATAGACCATTCAATGTACTCGAAAGGAGAACCAACAAATTTGGCATAAACATGCCCATCTCTAGAACGGCACAATACATAAGAAGGGTTAAAGTCGCCGGCTTTGTTGGGAATGGAAGCGTTGCCCTTCTTGGCATCACTACCCCTCACGGAGTTCTTCTCCTTCTCCTTAGTAGCACGCTCTCCCTCCTTCACAAAATTTTGCTTGAGAGCAGGAGGTCATTTGGCCTTGTCATTCTTCTTCTTGTTCTTGGACTTGGGCATGTAATGATACGTCTCCAACGTATCTATAATTTATGAAGTATTCATGCTATTATATTATCAACCTTGGATGTTTTATATGCATTTATATGCTATTTTATATGGTTTTTTGGGACTAACCTATTAACCTAGAGCCCAGTGCCAGTTTCTGTTTTTTCCTTGTTTTTTAGTTTTACAGAAAAGGAATATCAAACAGAGTCCAATTGACGTGCCAATTTTTGATGATTTTTTATGGACCAAAAGAAGACCCCGAAGTAAAAGAGTTGGGCCAGAAGAGTCCCGGGCTGTCCACGAGGGTGGGGGCGTGCCCACCCCCCTAGGCATGGGCCCCTGCCTCGTGGACGCCTCGGGCACCTCCTTGATGTGAGACCGACGCCAAAAATTCCTATAAATACAGAAACCTCAGAAAATTAACCTAGATCGGGAGTTCTGCCGCCAGAAGCCTCTGTAGCCACCGAAAACCAATCTACGCCCTCTCAGGTACCCTTCCGGAGGGGGCCATCATCACCGGAGGGCATGGAGGAGGATCCCGGAGGGGCCATCATCACCATGAAGGCCAAGGACCAGAGGGAGAACCTCTCCCCGTCTAGGGGGGAGGCCATGGAGGAGGAAGCACAAGGGGGAGAACCTCTCCTCCACTCTCTCGGTGGCACCGGAGTGCCATCGGGAGGGGAATCATCGTCGCGGTGATCGTCTTCATCAACATCACCATCATCATCATCAGCCTCATCTCTTTTATGCGGTCCACTCTCCCACACCCCGTTGTAATCCCTACTTGAACATGGTGCTTTATGCCACATATTATGATCCAATGATGTGTTGCCATCCTATGATGTTTTGAGTAGTTATCCTTTGTCTTTGGGTTGATTTATGATCGAGATTGGTATGAGTTGTATGTTTTACTTTGGTGCTGTCCTATGGTGCCCTCCGTGTCGCACAAGCGTGAGGGTTTCCCGCTGTAGGGTGTTGCAATACGTTTATAATTCGCTTATAGTGGTTTGTGTGAGTGACTGAAACACAAACCCGAGTAAGGGGGTTGTTGCGTATGGGGTAAAGAGGACTTGATGCTTTAATGCTATGGTTGGGTTTTACCTTAATGACCTTTAGTAGTTGCGGATGCTTGGTAGAGTTCCAATCATAAGTGCATATGATCCAAGTAGAGAAAGTATGTTAGCTTATGCCTCTCCCTCATATGAAACTGCAATAGTGATTACCGGTCTTGTTAACGATTTCCTAGGACAATTCCGCACACCGATCCACCATTATTCCACACGCTATTTATAATATTTAGTAATATATTCTAACTTCATGATAACAGCACCTACTTTTATATTTTAGCTCTCCGATATCATACAAAGTTATCCTTTTCATACCCACAGCATAGTTTTATTTCTTGTTGCTAGTTGGAAGCAAACGTTCGGTGTACGTAGAGTCGTATCAGTGGCAGATAGGGCTTGAGAGAATATTGATCTTACCTTTAGCTCCTTGTGGGTTCAACACTCCATACTTATCACTTCCACCTTTGGAAATTGCTAGGATGATTCCTTGCACTTGGGGATTATCAAGCTCTTTTCTGGCGCCGTTGTCGGGAAGCAATAGCGTGGGGTTGATATTCTCGTGTGTGCTTGTTTGCTTTCTTCACTAGGTAGATTTTGTTTTTCCTTTTTTGTTTCTGTTCAGTTGTGGATGAAACATACAAAAAAATTAAAGAATGAAAATACAAAAAAATTATTACTTGCCTCTCATGCCTAAAAGGTTTTTCAAAAAGAGAAGTGATTGGAAAGTTATGCATTGAAGAAGTGAGGGTCGACCTTGAGCACTTGTGTTCATGCTCACGGAAACAATGTAGAATTTTTCATGGAAGTTTCTCTGTAAATAATTATCCCCTTGTATATATCCATTGTATTATAAAAATAATGTGCCAAGCTTTGGTTTTAGGATGATTAGATTGCTTGTTTACTATGTGCAGAACAAAAACAGAAACTTTGGCTGTAGCGCGTGATTTTACATTTTTTTACTGGAAAGTCAAATGGATCTGAAAATTTCTGCACATTACTTCTGTACAAATTTTTCAAATTTTCAAATTTATTTCATAATTATTGGAGTCACAGAAATTTACTAAACTTCCAGATTACTACAGACTGTCCTGTTTTAGACAGATTCTGTTTTCTATGTGTTGTTTGCTTATTTTGATAAATCTATGAGTAGTATCGGAGGGTATGAACCATGGATGAGTTGTAATAAAGTAGATATTACACCAATATGAATTTAGAATGAGTTCACAACAGTACGTAAGGGTAGTGATTTGCTTTATTATACTAACGGATCTCACAATGTTTTTGTTAAAGTTTTGTGTGGATGAAGTGTTCGAAGATCGAGGAGCTATCAATATGAGAAGAATAAAGAGAGGCAAGAGCTCAAGATTGGGGATTCCCAGGGCACCCCAAGTAAATATTCTAAGGATACAAAAGCATCTAAGCTTGGGGATGCCCCGGTTGGCATCCCATCTTTCTTCTTGAACAATTATCGGTACACCTCGGTTTTTGTTTTGTTCACATGATTTGTGTCCTTTGTGTTTTTCTTTAAGAACCATGCTAGTATGAGATGTCCCTTCATAAATTTATAGAATACTTCATGTGCTTCACTTATATCTTTTAAGTATGATCTTATAGAATTGCTCTTTGTGCTTCACTTAAATCTTTTGAGTATGGTTTTATAGAATGCTTCGTGTGCTTCACTTATACATTTTGAGATTGGACATTGGTTAGTTTATATTAATTGTAGAATTATCCATGAACTTAACTTATATCTTTTGGAGTATGAATAATACTATCATCTAAAGCGGGTTTGGAAGAGTGTAAACTCTAGGAACCAGTTATCCCGGTATTCCGAATGAGAAGAATTTTGCTTATGTGGAGAGTAGAAAAATTTCTATGCTTGTAGATCATGAAAAGAATGCTTTATGTGATGGTTATATTGTTGAATTCATTCATGGTGCTACTTAAAATTATTATGATGGAGGAATATATGCTTATAGGAGTTGCAATAATATCAAGTTTCCTCTCTATGTGCTTAAAGGTTTGAAGTTATCCTTGTTTTTTTCCTATGCTAGTTGATTCTTGTTCCCATAAGTTGTGTACTCACAAAATCCCTAGGCATAGGAAGTGGGCTAGGTTTAAATTTGCTAGTCATATTCTTCATGATGCTCTCTTTATGTTTCAATTCTTATCTTTTATGTGAGCATCATTGAAATCATCATGCCTAGCTAAAAGGCATTAAAGAAAAGCGCTTGTTGGGAGACAACCCAATATTTACCCTTAATGTTTTTGTGTGTTCTAATGATTAAGATAATGTATTAATCATGTTTTATAGCTTTTGTTTCAATAAAGTGCCAAGTGAGACCTTTGGGAAGACTTGGGTGAAAGTTAATGTGATCTTGCTGTAAAAAACAGAAACTTTGCGCTCACGAGATTTGCTGCCATTTTTTATTGGAGAGTGAGATTAGGTTGATTATTTTTGAATAAGATTAATAGACAAATTCCTCACGTCCACCAATTTATTTCATAATTGTTTGAGTATCAGAGGTATGGTTAGTGTTCAGATCATTACAGACTATTCTGTTTCTGACAGATTCTGTTTTCATTGCATAGTTTGCTTGTTTTCTAGTTTCTATGACTTATATTTCTCAATATAAATTGTAGAAATGATATGGTACAGTAGGAATTGTGTGATAACAATTATGATCTTTGTCCTTGACAGTACCAAGGTGAATGGTTTACTCTTTATCATACTAACCTATCTCACGAAGTTCCGTTAAGTTTTGTGTGATTGAAGTTTTCAAGCTTTGGGTGAGATATCGATATGAGGAGAATAAGGAGTGGAAAGAAACTAAGCTTGGGATGCCCAAGGCACCCCCAAGGTAATATTCAAGGAAGACTCAAGCGCCTAAGCTTGGGGATGCCCTGGAAGGCATCCCCTCCTTCGTCATCAAACCTATCGGTATACCTTACTCGGAGCTATATTTTTATTCGTCACATGATATGTGTTTTGCTTGGAGCGTATTGTCAATTTTACTTTCTGTTTGATTAAAATCATTGGATCTGAAATATTAAATGAAAAAGAATCCTCCCATGGCTAGTTAATTATTTGACTACTCAGTGTCCTTCACTATTATCTTTTGGAGTAGTTTGTCATTTACTCACGTGCTTCACGTATATCCTATGAGTAAATGGTTGAATAATTGAACATCATAAATCTGAATTTATATATGTTTCATATGCTTATACCATGGGGAGTAATGACTTCACATAGAATAAGTATAGGTAGTAAACTTATTGAAAGTTAGCAAATGTAGAATTGGTCACTTGAACAATTCATGAAATAATATTGAAGGAAGAGAGATTTCACATATAAATATACTATCTTGGACATCTTTTGTAATTGTGAGCACTCATTAAAATATTACATGCTAAAAGGTTGATGTCGGACAAGGAAGACAACGTAATGGGTTATGTTTTCTTATATTCGAAATAAAGTATATTGTCTTGGATCATCCAACATGTTGAGCTTGCTTTTCCCCCTCATGCTAGCCAAATTCTTTGCACCAAGTAGAGATACTACTTGTGCTTCCAAACATTCCTTAAACTAGTTTTGCCATGAGAGTCCATCATACCTACCTATGGATTGAGTAAGATCCTTCAAGTAAGTTGTCATTGGTGCATGCAATAAAAATTGCCTTCTAAATATGTATGATCTATTAATGTGGAGAAAATAAGCTTTATACGACCGTGTGATGTGGAAGAAATAAAAGCGACGGACTGCATAATAAAGGTCCATATCACAAGTGGCAATATAAAGTGATGTTCTTTTGCATTAAGATTTTGTGCATCCAACCGTAATAGCGCATGACAACCTCTGCTTCCCTCTGCGAAGGGCATATCTTTTACTTTTATCTTCTACCATTATGCAAGGGGAAAACTTTGTTTTTGCCACTCTAGTTTTTGCCAACTTTGCTTATGCCACTCTAGAATTTGACATTTCACTTTTGCCACTCTTAGCTTTTGACAATATATCACTTTTGCCATTCCGTGGCAAAAACAAAATTTCTAGAGTGGCAATTATGATACATTGTCAAAAGCTAAGAGTGGCAAAAGTGAAATGAAAAATTATCGGTTTTGCCATGAAATGGCATTTGTGATGTATTGTCAAAAGCCAAGAGTGGCAAAAATGATATGTCAAATTCTAGAGTGGTATAAGCAAAATTGGCAAAAGCTAGAGTGGCAAAAACCTTGGAATTAATCTTGGGGATGCTGATACGTCTCCAACGTATCTATAATTTATGAAGTATTCATGCTATTATATTATCAACCTTGGATGTTTTATATGCATTTATATGCTATTTTATATGGTTTTTGGGACTAACCTATTAACCTAGAGCCCAGTGCCAGTTCCTGTTTTTTCCTTGTTTTTGAGTTCTACAGAAAAGGAATATCAAACGGGGTCCAATTGACGTGCCAATTTTTGACGATTTTTATGGACCAAAAGAAGACCCCGGAGTAAAAGAGTTGGGCCAGAAGAGTCTCGGCCTGTCCACAAGGGTGGGGGCATGCCCACCCCCCCTGTGCATGCGCCCCTGCCTCATGGACGCCTGGGGCACCTCCTTGACGTGAGACCGATGCCAAAAATTCCTATAAATACAGAAACCTCAGAAAATTAACCTAGATCAGGAGTTCCGCCGCCAGAAGCTTCCGTAGCCACCGAAAACCAATCTAGGCCCAAGCACAAGGGGGAGAACCTCTCCTCCTCTCTCTCGGTGCCACCGGAGTGCCATCGGGAGGGGAATCATCGTCGCGGTGATCGTCTTCATCAACATCACCATCATCATCATCATCACCCTCCTCTCTTTTACGCGGTCCACTCCCCCGCACCCCGCTGTAATCCCTACTTGAACATGGTGCTTTATGCCACATATTATGATCCAATGATGTGTTGCCATCCTATGATGTTTTGAGTAGTTATCCTTTGTCTTTGGGTTGATTTATGATCGAGATTGGTATGACTTGTATGTTTTACTTTGGTGCTGTCCTATGGTGCCCTCCGTGTCGCGCAAGCGTGAGGGGTTCCCGCTGTAGGGTGTTGCAATACGTTTATGATTCTCTTATATTGGGTTGCGTGAGTGACTGAAACACAAACCCGAGTAAGGGGGTTGTTGCGTATGGGATAAAGAGGACTTGATGCTTTAATGCTATGGTTGGGTTTTACCTTAATGATCTTTAGTAGTTGTGGATGCTTGCTAGAGCTCCAATCATAAGTGCATATGATCCAAGTAGAGGAAGTATGTTAGCTTATGCCTCTCCCTCATATGAAACTGCAATAGTGATTATCGGTCTTGTTAAAGATTGCCTAGGACAATTCCGCACACCGATCCACCATTATTCCACACTCGCTATTTATAATATTTAGTAATACATTCTAACTTTATGATAACAGCACCTACTTTTATATTTTATCTCTCCGATATCATACAAAGTTATCCTCTTCATACCCACATCATAGTTTTATTTCTCGTTGCTAGTTGGAAGCAAACGTTCTGTACGTAGAGTCATATCATTGGCAGATAGGTCTTGAGAGAATATTGATCTTACCTTTAGCTCCTTGTGGGTTTGACACTCCATACTTATCGCTTCCACCTTTGGAAATTGCTACGATGATTCCTTGCACTTGGGGATTATCACGTACCCAATCCCTTCCTTGGCCACAACTCCCTTTTGGTTGGTCAAAAGGTCGCTGAGATTCTTCTCGCCTTGTATGCAAGACACAAGACCTTTCTCAAGTTGCACCTTTAGCTTAGCGTTCTCATCAACAAGATGCACATGCTCACAACAGGGGTTAGTAGCATTTGCATTATCAATTAACATCATACGAGGAAAAGTGGCTTTCTCTTTGGTTAGCTTTACTTGAAGTTGATCATGAGACTCTTTGAGGCTAGCATGAGCACACTTCAAGACATTGTGAGCCTTGTCAAGTAGGTCAAACTCCTCTTTGAGTCTAGCAAGATCAACCCCAAGCTTGGCCTTCTTGGAGTTTAGCACACGAGAGACAACAAGAGCATGATCAAAATCTTTCTTTAACTTAGCGTGATCAACGTTATGTGACTCCTCAAGAGCCAAATGAAGACCACACTCTTCCTCAAGAGCATTGGAAAGATCTGAAATCTCATCGGCATTGTCATGACTATGCCCCTCCATCTTGGAGATAGTATCTTCGTGAGCCTCGATCATGTCATTGGCTTCACCAAGTTGTTCCAAGAGAGCAACAAAATGCTTCTGGGATTTACCCTTGAGTTTACCCATAAAGGACTCACACTCATTTTCCTCCACATTGGATCCCTCATATTCATCAATGCAATCCTTCAAGGAAGGATTATTAATGATGGTAGTTTTGATGTTGGAGGTTACCTTGTTGGTGGCCTTAGCCATGAGGCACTTGGCAGTGATGTTCTCCTTGGGTGAGCCGAAGAGAGACACTCGTGGAGCTTTTGCAATGGCAATGGAGGCCATGGCAACCGACTCACCATCTTCTTCATCATCATCCTCATGGTACTCTTCTTGAACCACCAACACCTTGTGAGGGGTCTTCTTGGTGAAGTTGCTCTTGTTAGGGAAAGACTTGGCTTTGTCCTTTCGGATGAGCTTGCCACCATTGTCTTCCCTCTTCTCATACGGACATTCCGCAACGAAATGGCTCACATTGCCACAATTGTAGCAAGTCCTCACACGTTGCTTGCTCTTTGTGCCACTTGAGTTGTTCTTGTTGAAATTTGGCCTTGAGTTCTTCTTGCTCCAAAATTGCCTTGAAGCAGGTGCCATGTGTTCATGATAGGCATACTTTGTATCTTCGGGGTTGCTTTCCTATTCTTCCTCTTCTTCTTCTTCTTCAACACAAACCTTGGCCTTCAATGCAAGGTTGGGCTTCTTTGCCCTTTGAGAGCAAAGCACCTCATTGTCGACGGTCTTGTCCAAGATGTTCATAGCCACAAACTCATCCAACACTTCACTTGAGGTCAAGGTGTGGAAGTTAGGCCTTTGACAAATGAAGGAGGACATTGCCTTGACGAATTTGCGCTTGATCCAATTGTCATTTGTGTCCTTGCTCCCATGATCTCGGAGTGAGACCGCGAGTTTGGTTACTCTCCGATAAAGCTCACGAGGTTCTTCAACTTATTTCATAGCAAACTCATCGGCTTCATCTTGCACTACTTCATAGTTGGAGCGTTGAATACTTGCGCTTCCCCGGTAGAGAGAGACAACACAGAGCCATGCATCTTTGTCCAAGGAGAATGGCCGAAGATGAGGTAGATCTTCAGGTGGAATTGCATCTTGGATGATGAAGAGAGCATTATCATTGAATTCATTATCCGCGGATTCTCGAGGAGTGAAGTTGCTTGGGTCATGCAGATAGAAACCTTCTTCAATGATTCTCCAAAGATTAGTATTCACATGATTTAAATGACGCTTAAAGCGATAAACCCAAGAATCAAAGTCCTCATTTTTCACAATCTTAGGGGGAGGACCGGCATGATTCAAATGAGTGGAAGGAATCGGTCCGCCATAAACAAGTGGTGGTTCCACATGGGCAAAGGTGTCGGTGCCATTTTTACCACTAGAAGAAGGAGCCTTTTCACTACTAGCTTCCCCCTTGTCGGAGTTAGCATCCGTCACCTTGTCAGTGGGATCACCACTTTCAACGGTGCGGTGGATAGTTTAAGCCCTTCAATGAATTTAGTAAACATGCTTTCAACCTCGGTCGTCATTGAGGTTTTCAATGTCTCCAAGGCTACATTGGATTCCTCACGGGAGACCGAGGTTCCCCCATCACCCGTAGACGAGATCAGATTCACACCGGAGTGCTCCTCCACACCGTCTATGGTGTCAACCATACTCTTCAGACGACAAAGTCCTTAGTAAAGAGACGAGGCTCTGATACCAATTGAAAGGATCGATAGGGTTGACTAGAGGGGGTGAATAGGCAACTAACAATTTTTGGCTTTTCTTTACCAAATTAAACTTTGCATCAAAGTAGGTTGTCTAGATGTGCAACTAGGTGAGCAACCTATATGATGCAACAACAACGAACATACAAACAAGCAAGAGAAGTAACATTAATAATCTTGCACAAGTAAAGGTAAGAGATAACCAAGAGTGGACCCGGTGAAGACGAGGATGTGTTACCGAAGTTCCTTCCTTTTGAGGGGAAGTATGTCTCCGTTAGAGCGGTGTGGAGGCACAATGCTCCCCAAGAAGCCACTAGGGCCACCGTATTCTCCTCACGCCCTCACACAATGCGAGATGCCATGATTCCACTATTGGTGCCCTTGGAGGCGGCGACTAGACCTTTACAAAAAAGGTTGGGGCAATCTCCACAACTTAATCGGAGGCTCCCAACAACACCACGAAGCTTCACCACAATGGACTATGGCTCCGTGGTGACCTCAACCGTCTAGGATGCTCAAACACCCAAGAGTAACAAGATCCGCTAGGGATTGGTGGTGGAATCAAATTTCTCTTGGTGGAAGTGTAGATCAGGGTCTTCTCAACCACTCCCGAGCAAATCAACAAGTATGATTGGCTAGGGAGAGAGATCGGGCGAAAATGGAGCTTGGAGCATTAATGGAGCTTATGGGGGAAGAGGTAAGTCAACGAGGAAGAAGGGGACCCCCTTTTATACTAAAGGGCCCCATCCAACTGTTACCCCCAAAACAGCCCCACAGAGGGCGGTACTACTACAGGGGCAGCGGTACTACCGCTCCCCCTTGCGGTACTACCGCCCAGCCAGGGAGGGCTTGAAGATAGAGGAAGGACCGTGCCCAGCGTGGTACTGCCGCGGTGGTAGGGCGGTACTGCCGCTCTCGAGCGGTACTACCGCACCTACTACCACTGCAAGTACCGCTCAACCCGACACGAGATGTGCCCCCCTCGAGTCGAGGCGGTAGTGGCCGGTACCGCAGCGGTACTGCCACTGAGGACCCTCAAGCGGTACTACTGCTGGGGCCAAAGACTGCCCATCCAGTAGGGAAACAAACCTCCAACGACGCGGGAAGGCCCAGAGGGTGTGAAACGGAAGTGTACGTGATGATTCCACCCTAGCCTTACCAAAGCGGACACCCTCTTGATAGTACGGTGACTCCTACGAAACTAGTCTACCAAGCAAGAAACGAAAGAGCTACACCGTCTTGAAAAACACTCCGAGGGGAAAGAAATCATCTCATGCCAAGGATGAATCTCTGAAAAGCTCAAAGCACACGGTTAGTCCGCAAACATGTTGTCATCAATCACCAAAACTACATCGAGAGAGATATGCCTTAACAAACAGGTGCAAGCCAGTTTTGCACACGCAGAAATAGTCAGGTTAAACTTGACGAGCCTAGCATATGCAGATATGGCCTCGGAACACTGAGACCGAAAGGTCGAGCGTGAATCATATAGTAGATATGATCAACATAGTGGTGTTCACCATTGAAAACTACTCCATAGAGGGATGTCTATCTAAGTGGGAGTTCTTAAGTAATATGATTAATTGAACTTTAATTTATCATAAACTTAGTCCTGATAGTATTTGCATAACTATGTTGTAGATCAATAGCTCACGATGTAGCTCCCCGTTTATTTTGTTATGTTCCTAGAGAAAAACTAAGTTGAAAGATGTTAGTAGCAATGATGCGGATCAGATCCGTGATCTGAGGATTATCCTCATTGCTACACAGAAGAATTATGTCCTTGATGCACTGCTAGGTGACAGACCGATTGCAGGAGCAGATGCAGACGTTATGAACGTTTGGCAAGCTCGATATGATGACTACTTGATAGTTTAGTGCACCATGCTTTACGGCTTAGAATCAGGGCTTCAAAGACGTTTTGAACGCCACGGAGCATATGAGATGTTCCAAGAGTTGAAATTAGTATTTCAGACTCATGCCCATGTCAAAAGGTATGAGACCTTTGACAAGTAATTTGCCTACAAGATGAAGGAGAATAGCTCAGCTAGTGAGCATGTGCTCAGAATGTCTGAGTACTACAATCACTTGAATCAATTGGGAGTTAATCTTCCAGATAAGATAGTGATTGACAGAGTTCTCTAGTCGCTATCACCAAGTTACTAGAACTTTGTGATGAACTATAATATGCAAGGGATAACGGAAATGATTCCCAAGCTCTTCATGATGCTGAAATCGACGAAGGTAGAAATCAATAAAAGCATCAAGTGTTGATGGTTGACTAGACCACTAGTTTCAAGAAAAGGGCAAAAGGTAGAAGGGGAACTTCAAAAAGGAACGGCAAGCAAGTTGCTGCTCCTGTGAAGAAGCCCAAAGCTAGACCCAAGCCTAAAACTGAGTGCTTCTACTGCAAAGAAAATTTTCACTGGAAGTGGAACTGCCCTAGATACTTTGTGGATAAGAAGGATGGCAAAGTGAACAAAGGTATATTGGATATACATGTTATTGATGTGTAGTTTACTAGTGTTTATAGTAACCCCTCGACATTTGATACTGGTTCAGTTGCTAAGAGTAGTAACTCGAAACGGGAGTTGCAGAATGAACAGAAACTAGTTAAGGGTGAGGTGACAATGTGTGTTGGAAGTAGTTCCAAGATTGATATGATCATCACCGCACACTCCCTATACTTTCGGGAATATTATTGAACCTAAATAAGTGTTATTTTGTGTTTGCGTTGAGCATGAATACGATTTGATCATGTTTATTGCAATATGGTTATTCATTTAAGTTAGAGAATAATTTTTATTCTGTTTACATGAATAAAACCTTCTATGGTCATACACCCAATGAAAATGGTTTGTTGGATCTCGATCGTAGTGATACACATATTCATAATGTTGAAGCCAAAAGATGCAGAGTTGATAATGATAGTGCAACTTATTTGTGGCACTGCCGTTTAGGTCATATTGGTGTAAAGCGCATGAAGAAACTCCATTCTGATGGACTTTTGGAATCACTTGATTATGAATCACTTGGTACTTGCGAACCATGCCACATGGGCAAGATGACTAAAATGTCGTTCTCCGGAACAATGGAGCGAGCAACAGATTTGTTGGAAATCATACATACTGATGTATGTGGTCCGATGAATATTGAGGCTCGCGGCAGATATCGTTATTTTCTCACCTTCAGAGATGATTTGAGCAGATATGGGTATATCTACTTAATCAAACATAGGTCTGAAACATTTGAAAAGTTCAAAGAATTTCAGAGTGAAGTGGAAAATCATCGTAACAAGAAAATAAAGTTTCTATGATCTGATTGTGGAGGAGAATATTTGAGTTACGAGTTTGGTCTTCATTTGAAACAATGCGGAATAGTTTCGCAACTCACGCCACCCGGAACACCACAGCGTAATGGTGTGTCCGAACGTCGTAATCGTACTTTACTGGATATGGTACAATCTATGATGTCTCTTACCGATTTACCACTATCGTTTTTGGGGTTATGCACTAGAGACAGCTACATTCACGTGAAATAGGGCACCATCTAAATCCGTTGAGATGACACCGTATGAACTATGGTTTGGCAAGAAACCTAAGATGTCGTTTCTTAAAGTTTGGGGTTGCGATGCTTATGTGAAAAAGTTTCATCCTGATAAGCTCAAACCCAAATCGAAGAAATGTGTCTTCATAGGATACCCAAAGGAGATAATTGGGTACACCTTCTATCACAGATCCAAAGGCAAGACATTTGTTGCTAAGAATGGATCCTTTCTAGAGAAGGAATTTCTCTCGAAAGAAGTGAGTGGGAGGAAAGTAGAACTTGATGAGGTAACTGTACCTGCTCCCTTATTGGAAAGTAGTTCATCACGGAAATATGTTCCTGTGACTCCTACACCAATTATAACTTCAGATCAAGTTACTACCGAACCTGTAGGTCAACTAGAGTGAGATCCGCACCAGAGTGGTACGGTAATCCTGTTCTGGAAATCATGTTACTAGACCATGATGAACCTACGAACTATGAGGAAGCGATGATGAACCCATATTCCGAAAAATGTCTTGAGGCCATGAAAACTGAGATGGGATCCATGTGTGAGAACAAAGTGTGGACATTGGTTGACTTGCCCGATGATCAGCAAGCCATAGAAAATAAATGGATCATCAAGAGGAAGACGGACGCTGATAGTAGTGTTACTATCTACAAAGCTAGACTTGTCAAAAAAGGTTTTGACAAAGTTCAAGGTGTTGACTATGATGAGATTTTCTCACTCATAGCGATGCTTAAGTCTGTCCGAATCATGTTAGCAAATTTCCACATTTATGAAATCTGGCAAATGAATGTCAAAACTACATTCCTTAATGGATTTCTTAAAGAAGAGTTGTATATGATGCAACCAGAAGGTTTTGTCGATCCTAAAGGTGCTAACAAAATGTCCAAGCTCTAGCGATCCATCTATGGACTGGTGCAAGCATCTCGGAGTGCAAATATACACTTTGATGAGTTGATCAAAGCATATAGTTTTATACAGACTTGCGGTGAAGCCTGTATTTACAAGAAAGTGAGTGGGAGCACTACACCATTTCTTATAAATTGTAGCGACCCGACCTCAGATGGTCAAGTGTCTGTGCTTCAGTGTCATCCCTGGATCGGTAATGCTGACACACACAGTACTCAAAGGATTTATAACAGAGTAGCAATCACACACTTATTACATCGAATGTCTCAAGAGAGAACTTATTACAATAATATGGCTTAAGGCCATCTAAAGCGATAACAGCGGAAGGCTTGGAAGATAAAGTGAGTCCATCAACTCCAACGGCATAGCTGAGCTGCACGACAACGACCTAACGAACCTTACTCCTCGTCTGAAAATCTGCAACATAATACGTTGCAGCCCGAAAATGGGTCAACACATGGAATATGCTAGCAAAGTAACACAGTAGAGCAAGAACAGAATAATGCTATCACTACATGCATATTTGGCTGGTGGAAAGCTCTATGGTTACAGTTTTGCGTAAAGCCAATTTTTCCCTACAACAAAGGAATATATTTTATTTAACTATCATGGTGGTTGAACAACATTGAGAAGGTAACCCCAACTCAATCCCAATTAAAGTATTTAATAACCCAACAAATTGAATTAAGAGTGATGAGATACATGTGATAACCCAAGTACTAGATACTCAAGATTGTCCATAACCGGGGACACGGCTAACCATGATTAGATTGTACACTCTGCAGAGGTTTGCGCACTTTTCCCCACAAGACTCGATCGCCTCTGTTGGATTTCTCGCACTACATGGTGTTTGAGAAACGGATGACCGAGACACAGTCTTTCAGAAACATTAACTCTCTACTCCGGGTAGACCATACCAAACCTACAAAACCCACTACCTGCTGATCTACCTCTTCAAGAGCTTCACGTAACTTACTCAACTATGCTAGAGCCCATAATAGCTTGTGGCTGCACATGGAAGTTTCTAGCATGAATCATCTCAGTTCCCTTTAATCCTGGGTGGCGGTCCATAGGAAGATCACACGGGTACCCCGGGATTTCCAAAAAAACAGACAACACTGGGTTCCCAGGTGCCTCAATCCGCCCAGATGTTAATTTAAGTTGCCACCTTAAGTTGAACCATTAATTAACAATCTCACATCTGTCATGGATTTTACTCAAACCCGAACCACGTCTACGAGCGTAGCATAGCATAGCAATAAGCAAGCGTAGAAGTAACTCCCGAGGGTTTGATAGTAACTGGGCAATAGGTTCTACCTCAATAACTACTTCCCAACCCACAAGTTAATGACATCCTAATCATGCAATGTTTGAGGATTGGAACTAATGCATAAAAACTGGGTATGAAAAGAGTATGATCAATGCGTTACTTGCCTTGCTGACGATCCGCAAAACCTAGGGACTCGTAGTAGCACGCTTCGCACTCCAGGTGTTCTATCGCAAACAAACAATAACATACATAAGCAACAAGCAAAGATGTGCAAGCAAAACTCCAATAAAAGAGGTTGACCAGAAAGTTCAACTTAAGAACTCCGGTTAGCAAAAGAATCAAAACAAACGGAGCAACGAAACTCAAACGGCGAAAGAAACAAGATCCAATTACTAATCTGAACCTAGGTCAAATTTTACAGTAACAAAAACTTGTTCAAGTTGATTAAACAGAAAGAGGGTTTCGAGACGAAGATCTAGGCGCTTGAATCGCCTGATTCCGACTAACGAGCGAAAAGATAAACAGAGACTAAGATCGGATCAGAAATCGCGATCGAAAAAAAAATCATGGATAAATTTGATAAAAAGAAAACTGACAAACAGACTAACGAACGAGCGTTCGTTAGCTGTAACTAACGGGCGAAAACCATTCATTAGAATGAATGTACGGACGAACGTCCGCTAACTAGAAGAACCGAGAAAAATCGGCGAACCGAGAAAAAAACGGATCTAGGGGTTCTAAAAAAACCGAACGGTTTAAAAAAACCGGCGGCTCGGATCGGCGCGGTACCTCTGGCGAGGGGCTCCGGCGAGGCGGGGTTGGGCGGCGGGGCGGCGGGGCTCGTCGGTGGCGCGGGCGGCAAGCGGCGGCGGCGGCGGCTTGGCTGCGGCAGCGTCTTGGACGCGGCGGCGGGCTGCGGTGGTGGTGGTGGCTCGGGGCGGCGGGGAATATAAAGAGGCGGGGCGGGGCGGCTTGGAGGAGGGGCCAAGGCGGCGGCGGCGGCTGGGCTGGCGGCCTGGCTGGTTTCGGCCCAGTCGGGCGCGGGGAGTTTTTTTTAATAATTTCGCTGACAGAAATAAAATCCTAGAAAATAAAATAAAAACCTAAAAATGCCAAAACAAATTTTCACCGTCTAAATAAAATATTTAGAATGAGATGAACATTTTCTTGGCCCTAAAATGCAATTTTGAAAACGTGCAATTTTTCTAATCCAAATGAAATCAATAATTGATTTTAATATTTTTCCTCCAATATTTCAATTATTTTGGAGAAGTCATATTATCTCCTCTCATATATTTTAATATGAAATATTTTTAGGAAGGAAAATAATTAAAATCCAAATCCTCGTTTCATTATTTGATAAAAATCAAATATGAAAACCGGGGAAATTCCCAACTCTCTCCGAGGGTCCTTGAGTTGCTTAGGATTTTGAGGATTGCAAACAAAAATGCAATAAAATATGATATGCATGGATGACCTATGTATAACATTCGAAATTGAAAATTTTGGGATGTTACATAAATATATGTGAATGACATATTGTTGATCAGAAATAATGTAGAATTTTCTAGAAAGCATAAAGGAGTATTTGAAAAGAGTTTTTCAAAGAAAGACCTCAGTGAAGCTGCTTACATATTGAGCATCAAGATCTATAGAGATAGATCAAGACGCTTGATAAGTTTTTTTAATGAGTACATACCTTGAAAAGATTTGGAAGTAGTTCAAAATGGAATAGTCAAAGAAAGAGTTCTTGCCTGTGTTGCAAGGTGTGAAGTTGAGTAAAGACTCAAAACCCGACCACAGCAGAAAATAGAACGAGAATGAAAAGTCATTCCTTATGCCTCAGTCATAGGTTCTATAAAGTATATTATGTTGTTTACCAGTCCTATTGTATACCTTAGCATGATTCCGGCAAGGGAGTACAATAGTGATCTAGGAGTAGATCACTGGACAGCAGTCAAAATTATCCTTAGAGGACTAAGAAAATATTTCTCGGTTATGGATGTGATAAAAGAGTTCATCGTAAAGAGTTACGTCGATGCAAGCTTTTTACATCGATCTAGATGACTCTAAGTCTCGATCTGGATACATATTGAAAGTGGGAGCAATTAGCTAGAGTAGCTCCATGCAGAGCATTGTAGACATAGAAATTTGCGAAATACATACGGATCTGAATGTTGCAAACCCGTTGACTAAATTTCTCTCACAAGCAAAACATGACCACTCTTTGGGTGTTAATCACATAGCGATGTGAACTAGATTATTGACTCTAGTAAACCTTTGGGTGTTAGTCACATGGAGATGTGAACTATTGGTGTTAAATCACATGGCAATGTGAACTAGATTATTGACTCTAGTGCGAGTGGGAGACTGAAGGAAATATGCCCTAGAGGCAATAATAAAGTTGTTATTTATATTTCCTTATATCATGATAAATGTTTATTATTCATGCTAGAATTGTATTAACCCGAAACTTAGTACATGTGTGAATACATAGACAAACAGAGTGTCGCTAGTTTGCCTCTACTTGACTAGCTCGTTGAATCAATGATGGTTATGTTTCCTAACCATAGGCATCAGTTATCATTTGATTAATGGGATCACATCATTAGAGAATGATGTGATTGACTTGACCCATCTGTTAGCTTAGCATGATAATCGTTTAGTTTGTTGATATTGCTTTCTTCATGACTTATACATGTTCCTATGACTATGAGATTATGCAACTACCGAATACCGGAGGAACACTTTGTGTGCTACCAAACGTCACAACGTAACTAGGTGATTATAAAGGTGCTCTACAGGTGTCTCCGATGGTACTTGTTGAGTTGGCATAGATCGAGATTGGGATTTGTCACTCCGATTGTCGGAGAGGTATCTCTGGGCCCTCTCGGTAATGCACATCACTATAAGCCTTGCAAGCAATGTGACTAATGAGTTAGTTGCGGGATGATGCATTACGGAACGAGTAAAGAGACTTGCTAGTAACGAGATTGAACTAGGTATTGAGATACCGACGATCGAATCTCGGACAAGTAACATACCAATGACAAAGGGAACAACGTATGTTGTTATGCGGTTTGACCGATAAAGATCTTCGTAGAATATGTAGGAACCAATATGAGCATCCAGGTTCTGTTATTGGTTATTGACCGGAGACGTGTCTCGGTCATGTCTACATAGTTCTCGAACCCGTAGGCTCCGCACGCTTAACGTTCGGTAACGATCGGTATTATGAGTTCATGTGTTTTGATGTACTGAAGGTATTTCGGAGTCCCGGATGAGATCAGGGACATGACGAGGAGTCTCAAAATGGTCAAGACATAAATATCGATATATTGTACGACTATATTCGGACATCGGAAAAGTTCTGAGTGATTCGGGTATTTTTCGGAGTACCGGTAAGTTACGGGAATACGGGAGAAGAAGCATTGGGCCTCATGGGCCAAGTGGTGGAAGAGAGGAGGCAGGACAAGGCAGGGCGCGCGGCCCCCCTAGCCCAAACCGAATTGGACTAGGGGGTCGTCCCCCCTTTCCTCCTTTCCTCCCTCTCTTTCCTTCTCCCTCTCCTCCTTCCTTTCCTCCTCCTAGTAGGAGTAGGAAAGGGGAGTCCTACTCCTACTCAGAGGAGGAGGACTCCTCCTGGCACGCCCTGCAAAGGCCGGCCGGCCTCCCCCCTTGCTCCTTTATATACGGGGGTAGGGGGCACCCCAAGACACACAAGTTGATCAGTTGATCTTTTAGCCGTGTGCGGTGCCCCCCTCCACCATAATCCACCTCGGTCATATCATAGCGGTGCTTAGGCGAAGCCTTGCGTCTGTTGCATCATAATCACCGTCATCACGCCGTCATGCTGATGGAACTCTCCCTCGAAGCTCTGCTGGATTGGGGTTCATGGGACGTCACCGAGCTGAACGTGTGTTGAATTCGGAGGTGCTGTATGTTCGGTACTTGGATCGGTCGGATTGTGAAGACATACGACTACATCAACCACGTTCTCATAACGCTTCCGCTTACGGTCTACGAGGGTACGTGGACGACACTCTCCCCTCTCGTTGCTATGCATCACCATGATCTCGCGTGTGCGTAGGATTTTTTTTGAAATTACTAATTTCCCCAACAATAAGGTATTGCAAGCCGGTTTTTATTGGCCTACTCTCTTCAAAGATGCCCATAAGTTTGTCTTGTCTTGTGATGAATGTCAAAGAATTGGTAATATTAGTAGATGTCAAGAAATGCCCATGAACTATTCACTTGTTATTGAACCATTTGATGTTTGGGGCTTTGATTATATGGGACCTTTTCCTTCCTCTAATGGGTACACACATATTTTAGTTTCTGTTGATTAAGTTACTAAGTGGGTAGAAGCTATTCCAACTAGTAGTGCTGATCATAACACCTCTATTAAGATGCTTAAAGAAGTTATTTTTCGAGGTTTGGAGTCCCTAGATACTTAATGACTGATGTGTTGGAAATATGCCCTAGAGGCAATAATAAATTAGTTATTATTATATTATATTTCATTGTTCATGATAATCGTTTATTATCCATGCTAGAATTGTATTGATAGGAAACTCAGATACATGTGTGGATACATAGACAACACCATGTCCCTAGTAAGCGTCTAGTTGACTATCTCATTGATCAATAGATGGTTACAGTTTCCTGACCATGGACATTGGATGTCGTTGATAACGGGATCACATCATTAGGAGAATGATGTGATGGACAAGACCCAATCCTAAGCCTAGCGCAAGATCGTGTAGTTCATATGCTAAAGCTTTTCTAATGTCAAGTATCATTTCCTTAGACCATGAGATTGTGCAACTCCCGGATACCGTAGGAGTGCTTTGGGTGTGCCAAACGTCACAATGTAACTGGGTGGCTATAAAGGTGCACTACGGGTGAGGGAGTCCTGGATTAGGGAGTGTACGGATAGCCGGACTATACCTTCAGCCGGACTCCTGGACTATGAAGATATAAGATTGAAGACTCCGTCCCGTGTCCGGAAGGGACTTTCCTTGGCGTGGAAGGCAAGCTTGGCGATACGGATATGTAGATCTCCTACCATTGTAACCGACTTTGTGTAACCCTAACCCTCTCCGGTGTCTATATAAACCGGAGGGTTTTAGTCCATAGGACAACATACACATCAACAATCATACCATAGGCTAGCTTCTAGGGTTTAGCCTCTTCGATCTCGTGGTAGTTCTACTCTTGTACTACCCATATCATCAATATTAATCAAGCAGGATGTAGGGTTTTACCTCCATCGAGAGGGCCCGAACCTGGGTAAAACTTCGTGTCCCTTGCCTCCTGTTACCATCCAGCCTAGACGCACAGTTCGGGACCCCCTACCCGAGATCCGCCGGTTTTGACACCGACATTGGTGCTTTCATTGAGAGTTCCTCTGTGTCATCGCCGTCAGGCTCGATGGCTCCTATGATCATCAATAGCGATGTAGTCCAGGGTGAGACCTTCCTCCCCGGACAGATCTTCGTCTTCGGCGGCTTTGCACTGCGGGCCAATTCACTTGGCCGTTTGGAGCAGATCGAAAGCTACGCCCCTGGCCGTCAGGTCAGATTTGGAAGTTTAAACTACACGGCTGACATCCGCGGAGACTTGATCTTCGACGGATTCGAGCCACTACCGAGCGCGCCGCACTGTCCCGACGAGCATGATCTAGCTCTGCCGCCGAACAGTGCCCTGGAGGCCGCACCCACATCAGCTTCGACCCTTAATTCGGAGCCAACTATGCCGATCGAGGATGGGCGGTTGGATGCCACCTTGGGGGCTGCGATCCCAACGGTGATTGAGCTGAACACCAGCCCCGTACTCTGCGAGACTCGTGACTCCATGGAGTCGGACTCCTCTCCGGACTCCGAACCCTCCGCGCCCCTGCCGATCAAATCCGATTGGGCACCGATCATGGAGTTTACTGCCGCGGACATCTTTCAGCACTCACCTTTCGGCGATATCCTGAAGACACTGAAGTCTTTCTCTTTATCAAGAGAACCCTGGCCGGACTACGGTCAGCAAGGTTGGGGTACGGACGATGAAGAAATTCAAAGCCCACCCACCACCCACTTTGTAGCCACTGTTGATGACTTAACCGACATGCTCGACTTCGACTCCGAAGACATCGACGGTATGGACGCCGATGAAGGAGATGATGACGAACCAGCGCCTACCAGGCCCTGGAAAGCCACCTCGTCATATGACATTTACATGGTGGACACCCCAAAAGAAGGAGATGGCGATGGAACAGTGGAGGATGACCCCTCCAAGAAACAGCCTAAGCGCCAGCGTCAGCGGAGCCGCTCAAAATCCCGCCAAAACAAATACGGTGATTCCAGCATGGGAGATAATAATACTCCGGAAAGTGCCGAAGAAAATCCCCTCCGGCAAGATTTAGCACAGGAGGATGGAAAAACCATCCCTCATGAGAGAGCGGCAGACAGAGAGGTCGAGGACGACAATTATATGCCTCCCTCCGAAGACGAGGCAAGCCTCGACGACGACGAATTCATCGTGCCAGAGGATACCATCGAGCAAGAGCGTTTTCAACGCAGGCTTATGGCCACGGCAAGAAGCCTCAAGAAAAAACAGCAACAGCTTAGAGCTTATCAAGATTTGCTAGTCGACAGATGGACTGAAGTCCTTGCGGCCGAAGAGCATAAACTCGAACGCCCCTCCAAGAGCTACCCAAAGCGCAGGTTGCTACCCCGATTAGAGGAGGAAGCACTTGATGCGGCCGACCAGCCACCTCGTGGCCGCGACAGAGAGGCCTCTTGGCCCTCCACTCAAGCCACACCCCGTACCAAGGCACGGGAATATGCGCCGGACTTACGAGACATGTTGGAGGACAAGGAAAGGCAAACAAGATCGATCTACGGATCGTGTGGGCGCCCCACGGCTCGAGATGGTAACCGTCACGCCGGCCACAAATTCCACAGGGTCGAACACAGTAGACAAGGCTCATTGGAGCTACGTCATGATATAGCCCAGTACAGAGGCGCCGCACACCCACTGTGCTTTACAGACGAAATAATGGATCATCAAATCCCCGAGGGTTTCAAACCCGTAAACATCGAATCATATGATGGCACAACAGATCCTGCGGTATGGATTGAGGATTATCTCCTTCATATCCACATGACCCGTGGCGATGATTTCCACGCCATCAAATACCTCCCACTCAAGCTTAAAGGACCAGCTCGGCATTGGCTTAACAGCTTGCCAACAGGATCAATCAGTTGTTGGGAGGACCTGGAAGCTGCATTCCTCGACAATTTCCAGGGCACTTATGTGCGACCCCTAGAAGTCGATGACCTAAGTCACGTGATTCAGCAGCCAGAGGAATCGGCCAGGCAATTCTGGACATGGTTCCTAACAAAGAAAAATCAAATAGTCGACTGTCCGGACGCTGAGGCCCTAGCAGCCTTCAAGCACAATATCTGTGACGAGTGGCTGGCCCGGCACCTTGGATAGGAAAAGCCGAAATCTATGGCAGCACTCACGACACTCATGACCCGCTTTTGCGCGGGAGAAGACAGCTGGCTTGCTCGTAGCAACAATATGACCAAGAACCCTGGTAATTCGGACACCAGGGATAGTAGTGGCAGGTCGCGTCGCAACAAGCAGAAGCGCCGCATTAACGGCGATAATGCTGAGGATACGACAGTTAATGCCGGATTCAAAGGCTCTAAATCCGGTCAGCGGAAAAAGCCATTCAAAAGGAATCCTAGGGGCCCGTCCAGTTTGGACCGAATACTTGACCGCTTGTGCCAGATACATGGCACCCCCGAAAGCCGGCCAATCACACCAACAGGGATTGTTGGGTGCTCAAGCAGGCAGGCAAGTTAAACGCTGAAAATGAAGACAAGGGGCTGCATATCGATGACGACGAGGAGCCCCGGCCGCCGAACAACAGTGGACAGAAGGGTTTTCCCCCACAAGTGTGGACGGTGAACATGATATACGCAACCCACGTCCCCAAAAGGGAGCGGAAGCGCATGTTAAGGGACGTATACGCGGTAGAGCCAGTCGCCCCAAAGTTCAACCCATGGTCCTCCTGCCCGATCACCTTTGATCGAAGGGACCATCCCACTAGCATCCGTCATGGCGGATTCGCCGCATTGGTTCTAGACCCAATTATTGATAGATTTCATCTCACTAGAGTCCTTATGGATGGCGGCAGCAGCCTGAACCTGCTTTACGAGGATACAGTGCGGAAAATGGGCATAGATCCCTCGAGGATTAAGCCCACCAAAATGACCTTTAAGGGCGTAATACCAGGTGTAGAGGCCAACTATACAGGCTCAGTCACACTTGAAGTGGTCTTCGGATCTCCGGATAATTTCCGAAGCGAGGAGTTAATCTTCGACATAGTCCCGTTTCGCAGTGGTTATCACGCACTGCTCGGGCGAACCGCATTCGCTAAGTTCAATGCGGTACCGCACTACGCATACCTTAAGCTCAAGATGTCAGGCCCTCGAGGAGTAATTACGGTCAATGGAAACACCGAACGCTCCCTCCGAACGGAGGAGCACACGGCGGCCCTTGCAGCGGAAGTACAAAGCAGCCTCTCCAGGCAGTTCTCTAGTCCGGCCACTAAACGACCGGACACCGTCAAGCGCGCCCGGAGTAACCTACAACAAGACCGCCTGGCACGATCCGAGCAGGCGTAGCAATGCGGCCCCAACCCCAACCCTCGCAAAAAGGCGACGCCAGTACTATGCGTACATAACTACGCTCTAGAGATACCATGGGTACAGGGGGAGGGGCACCATCACGGCATGCCCAAAACACGGCTTAAACCATACCAGGGGCTGCCAATTTTTTAATTTTCTCTTACTTTCAGGACTCCATTCTTCGGAAGGCTTGTTCGGCAGTTCAATTGCCGCACAAACGATGCAAGAACCAGGGAAGCAGACAAGCCACGCCGCATTACGGAACTCCCAGGTGGTCTCTATCACGAGCAGTATACCTGTTCCGCATACTATTCCGCAGCTTGCCCCTGGAACGGACATGTTAACTAGTCCAACCTTCCACTTATCGCATTATTTGTATCGCTCTGCTTTGATCGCAGCCCTTTTTAATAAACAATGCATAGCTTTCGTCTATTTTTGCATTACCTTTTTTCTTTATATATGTTCCTTAACGACATGTTGCACCCATACACGTTGGTACGGCCAAAATACGCCAGGGGCTTTAGTACCCCTCAATATGGTGTGAGAAGTCCGAACACTTTAACAAGTGCGGCACCCCGAACTTATAGCATTATATGCATCGGCTCCGAATCATGCCTTGGGTCAATAGTTGGGTCTGCCCAGCTCCTATGTTTTGGTGCCTTACGTTCCGCTATATCGGCTAAGGTAGCACTAGGAGAACCACTGCAATTGTGCCCCAGTTGAGCTGGGTCGAGCACCTCAGTGGAGAAATCTAAAACTGACTGTCATGATGAAGCGAGAGCTGGTCGCTGTTTGAGAGGTTTTTCGAGTCCCTAAAGACTTATGCCGCTTAGGGAGAGGAGCCGGCTCTGTCCGGCCAAGGCGTGGATAGCGCCCCGAACTCGGTCTTCTAAACACTAGGGGCTTCGCCAAAATTTAAAATTATAGAATTCTATGGCTAAGTGAGAGTGTTCACGCATTATAGTCTGATTGCCTTGTTCGTTGGGCTGAGCGCCTCCCTCGAAGGACCCAAACATGGGAAAAAGAGCGCTCAGGTTTATCCCCGAACACCCCAGCACTAGCGGCACGGGGGCAGAAGCCGACCACTCGCCATCTCTCAGAATTGATAAACAGCTGCACAGAAGGTAATATTTTAAATTCCAATAGCATCGCTTAGCGCATATGAACAAGTTTTCAGCGCACAGGACAAAACGAGCAAGTTTCACTCAAAAATTACATCCCTAGAACATTCATCCACCACAAGGCAGGCACCCTTCAGAACATCCTTATATAATTTTCGGGCTTGCGATGCTCTTTCCCCGGCGGTGGCCCGTCCTTCACAAGCTTCTCAGTATCCAGCTTGCCCCAGTGCACCTTAGCACGGGCAAGGGCCCTACGGGCACCTTCAATGCAGACGGAGCGCTTGATGACTTCGAGCCTTGGAAAGGCCTCCACCAGCCGCCGCACCAGCCCGAAATAGCTCTCAGGCAGAGCCCCTCCAGGCCACAGCCGAACAATGAGGCCCTTCATGGCCTGTTCGGCCGCCTTGTGGAGCTCGACCAGTTGCTTCAGCTGGTCGCTCAGGGGCACGGGGTGTCCGGCCTCAGCATACTGAGACTAGAACACCTTCTCTGTCGAGCTGCCCTCCTCGGCTCGATAGAATGCGACTGCATCGGACACACTCCGGGGAAGATCTGCGAACGCTCCTGGAGAGCTCCGGATTCGGGTAAGTAACAAGTAACTCACGTTTATGTGTTTGCTTTGCATAAAGACTGCCTTACCCGCCGCTATCTTATTCACCTCATCCAACTCCTGGAGGGTCTTCTGGGATTCGGCCTTGGCAGACTTGGCATTTTCAATAGCCACCGCGAGCTTGGACGCTCGCGTCTTTGAGTCAAGCTCCAAACTCTCATGTTTTTCCATGAGAGCCTGGAGATCTTGCCGTACCTTGCCAACCTCGGCCTCATACTTCTCCCGTTCGGTGCGCTCCGAGGCCGCCCTCTTCTCGGCCTCGACCAGCGCTTGCTTAAGGCTCGCCACCTCAGACGTGGCCCCTACAATAGCCACGATAATCCTGTCATTCTTTGCAATTGCACCTTTTTATATATATTTAAAAAATAAGGTATTTCTTACCTTCATTGTCCTCGAGCTGCTTCTTGACACACCCGAGCTCTTGCTCGGACCGCTCGAGGTTCTGCTTTAGCGTGTCCACTTCCGCAGTCAGTGCGGCGGACGCAAGCAGAGAAGCCTGCATACGCATATTGACTCATTTTTGTTAGACTCCCACGAATTTTATTTGATCCTCTATTCGGCCTTTCTTCCCGAACGCCAAACAGAGCATCAGGGGCTACTGTCGATGCGGTAATATTATTTACACATTCTTTACTTACCTCAAAGCCTGTTAAAAGGCTAGTACAAGCTTCAGTCAGTCCGCTCTTGGAGGACTGAACCTTCTGGACCACCGCACTCATAATAGTGCGGTGCTCCTCGTCGATGGAGGCGCCTTGGAGCGCCTCCAACATATTGTTCGGCGCCTCCGGTTGGACGGGGGCCACCAGCACGGTGGACTTGCTCCTCTTGGAAGGAGGTCCCCCGCCGGACTCTGGAACCTTTGAAGGTTCCGGAGCGGTGTCCGTCCTAGAGCCGGACTTGGAGCCCTGGGGGGTTTCATCCCCTTTACTCCTGGAGTCCGGGAGGTCGCCTTGCGGCGCCTCCAGGACCACCTCCTCCTGGCTTGGAACCTGTTGGGACAACACTTCGGTGTTGTCCGTAGGGCGGGGGGAGGAAGCCATCGGAAGCAAGTTCACATCCGACGAGTCCAGTGAGCCGTTCGACGATGCGTCGAGCCGGTCTTTGGGTGGGCTGCATAAACATATTCGACGTAAGGGAAAGCTGTGCAATAAACGAATACTATGAATTACTCTGGTATCCGGATACTTACGATTTTGCCAGGGGCTTGGCCCTGGGCTGCCACTCCTCTCCGCCGTCGTCGGCGTCGGTGGAGTAGTCCGGAGGAAGGGTTTTCCCCTTCTTGGACCCTCCGGCCTCCCCAGAGAGGGCGGCCTTCCTTTTCTTCTCTCCTCCCACTGGAGGGGGAGAGGTCTCTTCTTCTTCCTCCTCGTCTTCACGGGAGGAATGCGCCTCGGAACCATCAGATGATGGATCCGACACCTCCTGGCGCCAAGCACTCTTTCGAGTCCCCGCGGCCTTTTTTGCGGCCTTCTTCTCCGGCACCACATAGGGTGCCGGAACTAGCAGCTTCGCCAAGCGAGCGTCCGCTGGGCCTTCGAGCAAAGGAGCCGGACAGTTGATCTGTCCGGATGTCACCTGCCAATCTTGTCAAAGTTAAGGGAGCTTAGATCTCGCATGGAGTCAAACTATGAAAAACTGATACCCTGTAAAAGGAAAAAACAGCTTACCACGATAGCGTGACGCTGCACACTGAATCCATGATCCTCGGTAGCGGATGCGGGAGCCTCGGCGCCCTTGAAAAGCACCTTCCAGGAATCTTCATACGTCGTGTCGAAGAGCCTGCTCAGAGTTTGGTGCCGCGCCGGGTCGAACTCCCACAGGTTGAAAGCCCGTTGTTGACACGGGAGGATCAAGCGGATGAGCATAACCTGGACTACGTTGACAAGTTTGAGCTTCTTGCCCACCAGGGTTTGGATGCATGTTTGGAGTCCGGTCAGCTCTCCCTTCTTACCCCATGACAGGCCCGTCTCCTTCCAAGAGGTGAGCCGCGTAGGGGGTCCGGATCGGAACTCAGGGGGTGCGACCCATTTGGCGTTGCGCGGCTCGGTGATGTAAAACCACCCCGATTGCCACCCCTTCAGGGTCTCCACAAAGGAGCCCTCGAGCCATAGGACGTTGGCCATCTTGCCCACCATGGCGCCTCCACACTCCGCCTGGTTGCCGCGCACCACCTTCGGCTTGACGTTGAAAGTCTTGAGCCATAGGCCGAAACGGGGGTGGATGCGGAGGAAGGCCTCGCACACGACGATAAACGCCGAGATGTTGAGGACGAATTTCAGGGCCAGATCGTGGAAATCCATGCCGTAGTAGAACATGAGCCCCCGGACAAATGGGTGGAGAGGGAAGCCCAGTCCGCAGAGGAAATGGGGGAGGAACACCACCCTCTCATGGGGCCTAGGGGTGGGGATGAGCTGCCCCTTTTCGGGAAGCCGGTACGCGATATCGTTAGACAGGTATCCGGCCTTCCTCAGCTTTTTGATGTGTCCCTCCATAACGGAGGAGACCATCCACTTGCCTCCCGCTCCGGACATGGCTGGAGAAGGTTGAGGTGGGGAGTGCGGACTTGGGCGCTGGAGCTCGAGTGCGCAAGAATGGATAGGCGAAGGAGGAAGAAGGCGTAGGTGAAAAGGTGGATCCTTATCCCCTTATATGGGTGGACGCAACTACATGTCCCCACCAGCCTGGTAAAACTCGCTTATCTCCAAGCACCGTAATCAATGGCGCGGTTGGGTTACCCACGCCCGTATTGATGAGAATCCCGGAATAAGGGGACACGATCTCTGCTTTAACAAGACGTGCCAAGGAAACCGCCTCGCATGGCACTGAGGTGGGATAATGAAACGACTCGGATAAAGGCTTGGCCGTGGTGTGTCACGCTACGGAATACGTCAGCGGATTAGATTGGTTACTTGGAGGAGGAACCCGCCTTGCAATGCCGAAGACAATCTGCGCGCCGGACTCGTCGTCACTGAAGCCTGGTTCAGGGGCTACTGAGGAAGTCCTGGATTAGGGGGTGCTCGGATAGCCAGACTATACCTTCAGCCGGACTCCTGGACTATGAAGATACAAGATTGAAGACTCCGTCCCGTGTTCGGAAGGGACTTTCCTTGGCGTGGAAGGCAAGCTTGGCGATACAGATATGTAGATCTCCTACCATTGTAACCAACTTTGTGTAACCCTAACCCTCTCCGGTGTCTATATAAACCGGAGGGTTTTAGTCCGTAGGACAACGTACACATCAACAATCATACCATAGGCTAGCTTGTAGGGTTTAGCCACTTCGATCTCGTGGTAGATCTACTCTTGTAGTACCCATATCATCAATATTAATCAAGTAGGACGTAGGGTTTTACCTCCATCAAGAGGGCCCGAACCTGGGTAAAACTTTGTGTCCCTTGCCTCCTGTTACCATCCGGCCTAGACGCACAGTTCGGGACCCCCTACCCGAGATCCGCCGGTTTTGACACCGACAACGGGTATCTCCGAAAGTGTCTGTTGGGTTGGCACGAATCGAGACTGGGATTTGTCACTCCGTGTAACGGAGAGGTATCTCTGGGCCCACTCGGTAGGACATCATCATAATGTGCACAATGTGACCAAGGAGTTGATCACGGGATGATGTGTTATGGAATGAGTAAAGAGACTTGCCGGTAACGAGATTGAACAAGGTATCGGGATACCGATGATCGAATCTCGGGAAAGTACTATACCGCTAGACAAAGGGAATTGTATACGGGATTGATTGAATCCTTGACATCGTGGTTCATCCAATGAGATCATCGTGGAGAATGTGGTATCCAACATGGGTATCCAGATCCTGCTGTTGGTTATTGACCGAGAGTTGTCTCGGCCATGTCTGCATGACTCCCGAACCCGTAGGGTCTACACACTTAAGGTTCGATGACGCTAGGGTTATAGGGAAAGTATGTACGCGGTTACCGAATGTTGTTCAGAGTCCCATATGAGATCCCGGACATCACGAGGAGTTCCGGAATGGTCTGGAGGTAAAGATTTATATATAGGAAGTATGCTTTTGGCCACCGGAAGTGTTCCGGGCATCACCGGTAGTGTACCGGGACCACCGGAGGGGTCCGGGGGTCCACCGAGAAGGGCCCCGAAGGCATACATGGGCCTATAGTGGGAAGGGACCAGCCCCTAGGTGGGCTGGGGCGCCTCCCACCAAGGCCCAAGGCGCCTCCAAGAGGGGAAGGGGGCAAACCCTAGGGCAGATGGGCCCTAAGGCCCACCCCAGGTGCGCCTCCCCCTCTCCCCCTTGTGGCCGCCACCCTAGATGGGATCAGGGGCTGCCGCACCCCTTGGGGTGGGAACCCTAGAAGGGGCGCAGCCCCATCCCCTCCCCCTATATATACTTGAGGTATGGGGGCCGCCCAACACACGATTTGATCTCTCTCTTGGCGCAGCCCTACCTCTCTCCCTCCTCGTCTCTCGTAGTGCTTGGTGAAGCCCTGCTAGAGTCCCGCGCTCCTCCACCACCACAACGCCGTTGTGCTGCTGCTGGAGGGAGTCTTCCCCAAACTCTCCTTCTCCCCTTGCTGGATCAAGGCGTGGGAGACGTTGCCGGGCTGCACGTGTGTTGAACGCGGAGGCGTCGTGGTTCGGCGCTTAGATCGGAATCAACCGCGATCTGAATCGCTATGAGTACGACTCCTTCATCCGCGTTCTTGCAACACTTCCGCTTAGCGATCTACAAGGGTATGTAGATGCACTCTCCTTCCCCTCGTTGCTAGATTACTCCATAGATTGATCTTGGTGATGCATAAAAAAAATTAAATTTCTGCTACGATCCCCAACAGTGGCATCATAAGCTAGGTCTATGCGTAGTTTCTATGCACGAGTAGAACACAAGTTGTTGTGGGCATCGATTTTTTCAATTTGCTTGCCATTACTAGTATTATCTTGATTCGGCGGCATCGTGGGATGAAGCGGCCCGGACCGACCTTACACGTACGCTTACGTGAGACTGGTTCCATCGACTAACATGCACTAGTTGCATAAGGTGGCTAGCGGGTGTCTGTCTCTCCCACTTTAGTCGGATCGGATTCGATGAAAAGGGTCCTTATGAAGGGTAAATAGAAATTGGCCTATCACGTTGTGGTTTTCGCGTAGGTAAGAAACGTTCTTGCTAGAAACCTATAGCAGCCACGTAAAAACTTGCAACAACAATTAGAGGACGTCTAACTTATTTTTGCAGCATATGCCTTGTGATGTGGTATGGCCAAAAGGATGTGATGAATGATATATGTGATGTATGAGATTGATCATGTTCTTGTAATAGGAATCATGACTTGCATGTCAATGAGTATGACAACCGGCAGGAGCCATAGGAGTTGTCTTAATTTATGACCTGCGTGTCAACATAAATGTCGTGTAATTACTTTACTTTATTGCTAAAGCGTTAGCCATAGTAGTAGAAGTAATAGATGACGAGACAACTTCAAGAAGACACGATGATGGAGATCATGGTGTCATGCCGGTGACAACGATGATCATGGAGCCCCGAAGATGGAGATCAAAAGGAGCAAAATGATATTGGCCATATCATGTCACTATTTGATTGCATGTGATGTTTATCATGTTTTACATCTTATTTGCTTAGAATGACGGTAGCTTAAATAAGATGATCCCTCACTAAAATTTCAAGAAAAGTGTTCCCCCTAACTGTACACCGTTGCGAAGGTTCGTTGTTTCGAAGCACCACGTGATGATCGGGTGTGATAGATTCTAACGTTCGAATACAACGGGTGTTGATGAGCCTAGCATGTACAGACATGGCCTCGGAACACATGTGAAACACTTAGGTTGACTTGACGAGCCTAGCATGTACAGACATGGCCTCGGAACACGGAAGACCGAAAGGTCGAACATGAGTCGTATAGAAGATACGATCAACATGAGATGTTCACCGTTGATGACTAGTCTGTCTCACGTGATGATCGGACATGGCCTAGTCGATTCGGATCATGTATCACTTAGATGACTAGAGGGGTGTCTATCTGAGTGGGTATTCATTGAATAATTTGATTAGATGAACCTAATTATCATGAACATAGTCTAAATTGTCTTTGCAAATATGTTGTAGATATATAGCTCACGTTGTAGCTCCCTGTTTCAATACGTTCCTAAAGAAAGACCAAGTTGAAAGATATTGTAAGCAATGATGCGGACTGGGTCCGTAGTCCGAGGAGTGTCCTCACTGCTACATAGAAGGCTTACGTCTTTGATGCACCGCTCGATGTGCAAACCCCTACAACGTCGTCTGTGGATGTTGTGAACACCTGACAGACACATCCTGATGACTACTTGATAGTTTAGTGCACCATACTTTACGGCTTAGAATCAGGATTCCAATGACTTTTTGAACGCCATAAGACATATGAGATGTTCCAAGAGCTGAAAATGGGATTTCAGGCTCATGCCCGTGTTGAGAGGTATGAGACCTCTGACAAGTTCTTTTGCCAACAAGATGGAGGAGAATAGCTCAGCTAGTGAGCATGTGCTCAGAATGTCTGGGTGCTACAATCACTTGAATCAAGTGGGAGCTAAAACTTCCAGATAAGATAGTGATTGATAGAGTTATCTAGCCACTATCCTTAAGCTACTAGATCTTCGTGATGAACTATGACATGCAAGGGATGGAGTTGATCCCGGAGCTGTTCGCGGTGCTTAAGACCGCAAAAGGTAGAAATCAAGAAGGAGCATCAAGTGTTGATGGTTTAACAAGACCACTGGTTTCAAGAAGGGCAAGGGCTAGAAGGGAAACTTCATGGATGGCAAACCAGTTGCCGCTCCAGTGAAGGAACCCAAGGTTGAACCCAAACCCGAGACTAAGTGCTTCTATTGTAAGGGGAACGGTCACTGGTAGCGGAATTACCCCAAATGCATGGTAGATAAGAAGGCTGGAAACTTCAACAAAGTATATACGTGTTATTAATGTGTACCTCACTAGTACTCCTGGTAGCACCTGGGTATTGGATACCGGTTTAGTTGCTATTATTGGTGACATGAAGCAAAAGCTACGGACTAAATAGAGACTGGCTAAGGGTGAGGTGACGATGTGTGTTGGAAGTGTTTCCAAAGTTGATGAGATCACCATCGCACGCTCCATCTGCCTTCGGGATTAGTATTGAACCTAGATAAATGTTATCAGGTGTCTACATTGAGCATGAATATGATTAGATCATGTTCATTGCAATATGGTTATTCATTTAAGTTAGAGAATACTGGTTATTCTGTTTACATGAATAATACCTTTCATGGTCATGCACCCTATGTGAATGGTTCATTGAATCTCGGTCGTGGTAATACACATGTTCACGCCAAAAGATGTAGAGTTAATAATGATAGTACCACTTTCTTGTGGCATTGCCGCTTAGGTCATATTGGCGTAAGATGCATGAAGAAACTCCATATCGATGGATGTTTGGAGTCACTTGATTTTGAATCGCTTGACACATGCGAGCCATGCCTCATGGGCAGGATGACTAAGACCCCATTTTCAGGTACAATGAAACGGGCAAATGACTTGTTGGAAATCATACATGCTGATGCGTGTGATCCAATGAGAATTGAAGCGTGCGGTGGATATCGCTATTTTCTCATCTTCACTGACGATTTGAGTAGATATAGGTATATTTACTTAATGAAGCACAAGTCTGAAACATTTGAAAAGTTCAAGCGGTTTTAGAGTGAAGTTAAGAACCATCATAACAAGAAGATCAAATTCCTATGATCTGATCGATGAGAATTTCTGAGTTATGAGTTTGGCAATCACTTAATACATTGTGGAATTGTTTCACAGTTGAAGCCACCTGGAACACCACAGGGTAATGGTGTGTCCGGATGTCGTAATCGAACCTTATGAGATATGGTGCGATCTGTGATGTCTCTTACCGATCTACCGCTATTATTTTGAGGTTATGCATTAGAGACATCTGCATTCACTTTAGATAGGACACCATATAAGTCCGTTGAGACGACGTCATATGAACATTGGTTTGGCAAGAAACCAAAGTTGTTGTTTCTTAATGTTTGGGGCTGCGATGCTTAAGGCTTCAGCCGGAGAAGCTCGAACCCAAAGCGGACAAACACATCTTCATAGGATACCCAAAGGTGACAGGTGGGCATACCTTCTATCTCAGATCCGAGGGCAAATTGTTTGTCGCTAAGAACGGGTCCTTTCTCGAGAAGGAGTTTCTCTCGAAAGAATTGAGTGGGAGGAAGATAGAACTTGATGAGGTTGTCGAACCTTTACTTCAACCAGAGAGTGATGCAACACAGAAAGATGTTTTCTGTGGCACCTACGTCTGTTGAATAGGAAGTTAATGATAGTGATCATGAAGCTTCGGATCAAGTTGCTATCGAACCTCATAGGTCGACAAGGATATGTACTACTCCTGAGTGGTACGGTAATCATGTCTTAAATATCATGTTGTTAGACAAAAATGAACCTACGAGCTATGGAGAAGCGATGGTGGGCCCGTATTCTGACAAATGGTTAGAAGCCATGAAATCCGAGATAGGATCCATGGATCAGAAAAAAGTATGGACTTTGGTGGACTTTCCCGATGATCGGCAAGCCATTGAGATAAATGGATCTTTAAGAAGAAGACGGACGTGGGCGGTAATGTTACCGTCTATGAAGCTCGACTTGTGGGAAAGAGTCTTCTCACAAGTTCAAGGAGTTGACTACGATGAGAATTTCTCACCCGTAGCGATGCTTAAGTCCGTCGGAATCATGTTAGAATTAGTTGTATTTTTCGATTATGAAATCTGACAGATGGATGTCAAAACAAGTTTTCTTACCAGTTTTCGTAAGAAAAAGTTGTATGTGATACAATAAAAGGTTTTGTCGATCCTAAGGATGCTAAAAGGTATGCTGGCTCCAGCAATCCTTCTACGGACTAGAGCAAGCATCTCGGAGTCGGAATATATGCTTTGATGGAGTGATCAAAGCTTTTAGGTTTATACAATGTTTGCTAGAAACTTGTATTTACAAGAAAGTGAGTGGGATCACTACAACATTTCTGATAAGTATATGTGGATGACATATTGTTGATCCAAAATAATGTAGAATTTCTGGAAAGCATAAATGGTTGTTTGAAGAGTGTTTTTCAAAGGAAGACCTGGATAAAGCTACTTACATATTGGGCATCAAGATCTATAGAAATAGATCAAGACGCCTGATGATACTTTCAAAGAACGCACACCTTGGCATGTTTTTGAAGGAGTTCAAAATAGATCAGTCAAAGAAGGGGTTCTTACCTGAGTTGTAAGGTGTGAAGTTGAGTAAGACTCAAAGCTTGACCACGGCAGAAGAAAGAGGAAGGACAAAGGTCGTCCCCTATGCTTTTGTCATAGGCTCTATACGGTATGCCATGCTAAGTACCGCACCTGATGTGTGCCTTGCCACATGTCTGGCAAGAGGGTACAAAGGTGATCTAGGAGTGGATCACCAGATAGCGGTCAAAATTATCCTTAGAGGAATAAGGAAATGTTTCTCGGTTATGGAGGTGATAAAGAGTTCGACGTAAAGAGTTATGTCGATGAAAGCTTAACACCTATCCGGATAGCTCTGAGTAGATATACCGGATACGTATAATGGAGCAACAATTTGGAATAGCTCCAAGTGGAACGTGGTAGCAGCATCTATGATATGACATAAAGTTTTGCGAAATACATAGGGATCTAAATATGGCAAGACTCGTTGACTACAACCTCTCTCACAAGCATAACATGATCAAACCCAGAACTCATTGAGTGTTAGTCACATAGTGATGTGAACTAGATTATTGAGTCTAGTAAACTCTTTGGATGTTGGTCATATGGCGATGTGACCTGTGGGTGTTAATCACATGGCGATGTGAACTAGATTATTGACTCTAGTGCAAGTGGGAGACTGTTGGAAATATGCCCTAGAGGCAATAATAAATTAGTTATTATTATATTATATTTCATTGTTCATGATAATCGTTTATTATCCATGCTAGAATTGTATTGATAGGAAACTCAGATACATGTGTGGATACATAGACAACACCATGTCCCTAGTAAGCCTCTAGTTGACTAGCTCGTTGATCAATAGATGGTTACGGTTTCCTGACCATGGACATTGGATGTCATTGATAACGGGATCACATCATTAGGAGAATGATGTGATGGACAAGACCCAATCCTAAGCCTAGCATAAGATCGTGTAGTTCGTATGCTAAAGCTTTTCTAATGTCAAGTATCATTTCCTTAGACCATGAGATTGTGCAACTCCCGGATACCGTAGGAGTGCTTTGGGTGTGCCAAACGTCACAATGTAACTGGGTGGCTATAAAGGTGCACTATGGGTATCTCCGAAAGTGTCTGTTGGGTTGGCACGAATCGAGACTGGGATTTGTCACTCCGTGTAACGGAGAGGTATCTCTGGGCCCACTCGGTAGGACATCATCATAATGTGCACAATGTGACCAAGGAGTTGATCACGGGATGATGTGTTACAGAAAGAGTAAAGAGACTTGCCGGTAACGAGATTGAGCAAGGTATCGGGATACCGACGATCGAATCTCGGGCAAGTACTATACCGCTAAACAAAGGGAATTGTATACGGGATTGATTGAATCCTTGACATTGTGGTTCATCCGATGAGATCATCGTGGAGCATGTGGGAGCCAACTTGGGTATCCAGATCCCTCTGTTGGTTATTGACCGGAGAGTTGTCTCGGCCATGTCTACATGACTCCCGAACCCGTAGGGTCTACACACTTAAGGTTCGATGACGCTAGGGTCACAGGGAAAGTATGTACGCGGTTACTGAATGTTGTTTGGAGTCCCGGATGAGATCCCGGACGTCATGAGGAGTTCCGGAATGGTCTGGAGGTAAATATTTATATATAGGAAGTATGGTTTTGGCCACCGGAAGTGTTCCGAGCATCACCGGTAGTGTACCGGGACCACCGGAGGGGTCCGGGGGTCCACCGGGAGGGGCCATGGGCCCCGGAGGCATACATGGGCCTATAGTGGGAAGGGACCAGCCCCTAGGTGGGCTGGGGCGCCTCCCACCAAGGCCCAAGGCGCCTCCAAGAGGGGAAGGGGGCAAACCCTAGGGCAGATGGGCCCTAAGGCCCACCCCAGGTGCGCCTCCCCCTCTCCCCCTTGTGGCCGCCACCCTAGATGGGATCAGGGGCTGTCGCACCCCTTGGGGTGGGAACCCTAGAAGGGGCGCAGCCCCATCCCCTCCCCCTATATATACTTGAGGTATGGGGGCTCCCCAACACACGATTTGATCTCTCTCTTGGCGCAGCCCTACCTCTCTCCCTCCTCGTCTCTCATAGTGCTTGGCGAAGCCCTGCTAGAGTCCCTCACTCCTCCACCACCACCACGCCATCGTGCTGCTGCTGGACGGAGTCTTCCCCAACCTCTCCTTCTCCCCTTGCTGGATCAAGGCGTGGGAGACGTCACCGGGCTGCACGTGTGTTGAACGCGGAGGCGTCGTGGTTCGGCGCTTAGATCGGAATCAACCGCGATCTGAATCGCTACGAGTACGACTCCTTCATCCGTGTTCTTGCAACACTTCCGCTTAGTGATCTACAAGGGTATGTAGATGCACTCTCCTTCCCCTCGTTGCTAGATTACTCCATAGATTGATCTTGGTGATGCGTAGAAAATTTTAAATTTCTGCTATGATCCCCAACGTGATGGTGGTTCACATTTTATTCATGGTGCTTTTCGTAAAATGCTTGCTAAGTATGATGTTAATCATAGAATCGCATCTCCATATCATCCACAGTCTAGTGGTCAAGTAGAACTTAGCAATAGAGAGCTTAAATTAATTTTGCAAAAGACTGTCAATAGATCTAGAAAGAATTGGTCCAAGAAACTTGATGATGCATTATGGGCTTATAGAACTGCATATAAAAATCCTATGGGTATGTCTCCGTATAAAATGGTTTATGGCAAAGCATCTCACTTACCTCTTGAATTAGAACATAAGGCATATTGGGCTATTAAAGAGCTCAACTATGACTTCAAACTTGCCGGTGAGAAGAGGCTTTTTGACATTATCTCACTTGATGAATGGAGAACCCAGGCCTACGAGAATGCCAAACTGTTTAAAGAAAAATTTAAAAGATGGCATGATAAAAGGATACAAAAACGTGAGTTTAATGTAGGCGATTATGTATTGTTATACAACTCTCGTTTAAGATTTTTTGCAGGAAAACTCCTCTCTAAATGAGAAGGTCCTTACGTCATCGAGGAGGTCTATCGTTCCGGTGCCATAAAAATCAACAACTTAGAAGGAACAAATCCGAAGGTGTTGAACGGTCAAAGAATCAAACATTATATCTCAGGTAATCCTATATATGTTGAAACTAATGTTATTGAAACCGTAACCGCGGAGGAATACATAAGGGACACTTTCCAGAATGTTTCAGACTCCGAAAAGGAATAGGTACGTGGTACGGTAAGTAAACCAACTCCAAAACAGTTCTAATGGCAATTTTTCTCCGTTTTGGAATATTTAAGAAAATATGAAAATAAGAAGCAGACCAGAAAGGACACGAGGCTTCCACGAGGGTGAAGGGCGCGCCCCCTGCCTCATGGGCACCTCGTGTGCTCTATGGACTCCGTTTTGTTGCACGATACTTCTTTTGGTCGGTAAAAATTCAATATATAATCTCCTGAAGGTTTTGACCACCGTATCACGCAAATATCCTCTGTCTTTGTTTCGAGTTGTTTCTGCAGCAGATTAGAACAATATGTCGTCCCAAGATTCGGAGGGAGAAAGCTATGTGGCTGATTACTTTGCAGATCATAAGGTCTATGGGGACTTGGAGCATTGTGGTTGGACCACGGAGGAAGAAGAATACTATGAGCCTAAGGGAAAGGAGGAGACGAGCTCAGATGAAGATGAAGTCCCATTACCTCAACCTGGGGATATGCATGTGGAATTCAAAAATTCAAGCCTCCCCAATAGAGCAAAGAAACCTAAGATCGAGTTTATCCCTTTTTGTCTCTTGCAAGAGAACAAAGAAGAACTATGCAAAAATGTATTAAGCCTTGAGCGGGATATCGAGGACCTAAGGGAGCAAAATTCTATCCTCAAGCGCAAATTAAGGAATAAGCCCACATCATCAACAACTCCCTCATCACCACCTCCGAGGAAGGAAACATAAACACATGGGTATGGGCACTCCCCTTGGCAACTGCCAAGCTTGGGGGAGTGCCCCGGTATCGTATCACCATCACTTTTATCTTTACCGTTTTTCTTAGTTCGATCCTTTTGGTAATATCTTGATCTAGTAGAATAAAGTTTTAGTATGATCTAGTTGTGAGTTTTGCTTTATGATCCTTCTATGTAATCGAGTCCGTGAGCTATATATAATAAAGATTAGTGTTGAGTCAAGGGCTTGATTATTTTGCTATGATCTTGAGGGAATAGAATAAAATAAAAGAGAAGAAATAAAGAGATCATATGGGAGAGTAATGAGCTCACATATAAAGAGTATGATGAATAAAAATTGTTGAGAGTTGACAAGCATAGTTTTGGTCATCGTTGAAGTAATAAAGAAAGAGAGGTTTTCACATATAAATATACTATCTTGGACATCTTTTATGATTGTGAGCACTCATTGAAATATGACTTGCTAAAGAGTTGATGTTGGACAAGGAAGACAACGTAATGGGTTATGTTTTCTTACATCTGAGATAAATTATATTGTCATGGATCATCCAACATGTTGAGCTTGCTTTCCCTCTCTTGCTAGCTAATTACTTTGCACCAAGTAGAGATACTACTTGTGCTTCCAAATATCCCTAAACCCAGTTTTGCCATGAGAGTCCACCATATCTACCTATGGATTGAGTAAGATCCTTCAAGTAAGTTGTCATCGTTGCAAGCATTAAGAATTTATCTCTAAATATGTATGACTTATTAGTGTGGAGAAAATAAGCTTTATATGATCTTGTGATGTGGAAGAAATAAAAGCGACGGACTGCATAATAAAGGTCCATATCACAAGTGGCAATATAAAGTGACGTTCTTTCGCATTAAGATTTCGTGCATCCAACCATAAAAGCACATGACAACCTCTGCTTCCCTCTGCGAAGGGCCTATCTTTTATTCTTGTCTATTACTTCATATAAGAGTCACGGTGATCTTCACCTTTCCTTTTTACATTTTATCCTTTGGCAAGCACAATGTGTTCGAAAGATCCTGATATATCTGGCTAATTGGATGTGGGTTTTCATGAACTATTATTGCTGACATTACCCTTGAGGTAAAAAGTTGGGAGGCAAAACTATAAGCCCCTATCTTTCTCTGTGTCCGATTAAAACTTCATAACCATAAATATCGCGTGAGTGTTAGCAATTGTGAAAGACTATATGATGGTTGAGTATGTGGACTTGCTGATAAGCTCTTAATTATATTGACTCTTTCCTATGTTATGATAAATTGTAATTGCTTCAATGACTGAGAATATAGTTTGTTAGTTTTCAATGAAGTTTCTGATTCATACTTGAGTATGTGGATGAACTGTTACTTTAGCATAAGAGATCATATGACAATATATGTGTGTGTGTGTTGCTGTTCGAAGAATGATCATGACGCCCTCATGTCCGTATTTTATTTTATCGACACCTCTATCTCTAAACATGCGGACATATTTTTCGATTTCGGCTTTCGCTTGAGGAGAAGCGAGGTCTAAGCTTGGGGGAGTTGATATGTCCATTTTGCATCATGCTTTTATATCGATATTTATTGCATTATGGGCTGTTATTACACATTATGTCACAATACTTATGTCTTTTCTCTCTTATTTTACAAGGTTTACATGAAGAGGGGGAATGCCGGCAGCTGGAATTGTGGGCTGGAAAAGGAGCAAATATTAGAGACCTATTCTGCACATCTCCAAAAGTCCTGAAACTCCACGGGAATTATTTTCAGAATATATAGAAAATATTGGGCCAAAGAAGTACCAGAGGGGGGCCACCCACCGTCCACGAGGGTGGGGGCGCGCCCCTGCCTCGTGGGCCCCCTGGTGGCCCTCTGATGCCCATCTTTGGCTATATGTAGTCTTTCATCGAGGAAAAAATCATAAGCAAGCTTACGGGACGAAACTCCACCGCCACGAGGTGGAACCTTGGCGGAACCAATCTAGGGCCCCGGCGGAGCTGTTCTACCAGGGAAACTTCCCTCCGGGAGGGGGAAATCATCACGAACGATCCTCTCATCGAGAGGGGGTCAATCTCCATCAACAACTTCACTAGCACCATCTCATCTCAAACCCTAGTTCATCTCTTGTATCCAATATTTGTATCCAAACCTCTCATCGAGAGGGGGTCAATCTAGTACTTGTGGGTTTCTAGTAGTGTTGATTACTCCTTGTAGTTGATGCTAGTTGGTTTACTTGGTGGACGATCATATGTTAAGATCCATTATGCATATTAATACTCCTCTGATTATGAACATGAATATGCTTTGTGAGTAGTTACGTTTGTTTCTGAGGACATGAGAGAAGTCTTGCTATAAGTAGTCATGTGAATTTGGTATTCGTTCCATATTTTGTTAAGATGTATGTTGTCTTCCCTCTAGTGGTGTCATGTGAACGTCGACTACATGACCCTTCACCATTATTTGGGCCTAGAGGGAGGCATTAGGAAGTAATAAGTAGATGATGGGTTGCTAGAGTGACAGAAGCTTAAACCCTAGTTTATGCGTTGCTTCGTAAGGGGCTGATTTGGATCCATATGTTTCATGCTATGGTTAGGTTTACCTTAATACTTTTGTTGTAGTTGCGGGTGCTTTCAATAGGGGTTAATCATAAGTGGGATGCTTGTCCAAGTAAGGGCAGTACCCAAGCACCGGTCCACCCACATATCAAATTATCAAAGTACCAAACGCGAATCATATGAACGTGATGAAAACTAGCTTCATGATAATTTCCATGTGTCCTCGGGAGTGCTTTACTTTATATAAGAGTTTTTCCAGGCTTGTCCTTTGCTACAAAAAGGATTGGGCCATCTTGTTGCACCTTATTTACTTGCATTACTTGTTACTCGTTACAAATTACCTTATCACAAAACTATTTGTTACCGATAATTTCAGTGCTTGCAGAGAATACCTTACTGAAAACTGCTTATCATTTCCTTCTGCTCCTCATTGGGTTCGACACTCTTACTTATCGAAAAGGCTACGATAGATCGCCTTCACTTGTGGGTCATCATCTACGTACCCTCGTAGACCGTAAGCGGAAGCGTTATGACAGCGCGGTTGATGTAGTCGTACGTCTTCACGATCGACCGATCTAGTACCGAAGATACGACACCTCCGCGGCCTGCACACGTTCGGCTCGGTGACGTCCCGCGAACTCACGATCCAGTAGAGCTTCGATGGAGAGCATCGTTAGCACGACGGCGTGATGACGGTGATGATGTTGCTTGATGTCTACTACACAACCTTCTTCTTGTAGACGTTATTGGGCCTCCAAGTGCAGATGTTTGTAGGACAGTAGCAAATTTCCCTCAAGTGGATGACCTAAGGTTTATCAATCCGTAGGAGGCGTAGGATAAAGATGGTCTCTCTCAAGCAACCCTGCAACCGAATAACAAAGAGTCTCTTGTGTCCCCAACACACCCATTACAATGGTAAATTGTATAGGTGCACTACTTCGGCGAAGAGATGGTGATACAAGTGGTATATGGATAGTAGATAAAGGAATTTGTAATCTGAAATTATAAAAACAGCAAGGTAACTAATGATAAAAGTGAGCGTAAACGGTATTGCAATGCGTTGAAACAAGGCCTAGGGTTCATACTTTCACTAGTGCAAGTCCTCTCAACAATAATAACATAATTCGATCACATAACTATCCCTCAACATGCAACAAAGAGTCACTCCAAAGTCGCTAATAGCGGAGAACGAACGAAGAGATTATGGTAGGGAACGAAACCACCTCAAAGTTATTCTTTCCAATCAATCTGTTGGGCTATTCCTATAAGTGTCACAAACAGCCCTAGAGTTTGTACTAGAATAACACCTTAAGACACAAATCAACCAAAACCCTAATGTCACCTAGATACTCCAATGTCACCTCAAGTATCCGTGGGTATGATTATACGATATGCATCACACAATCTCAGATTCATCTATTCAACCAACACAAAGGACCTCAAAGAGTGCCCCAAAGTTTCTACCGGAGAATCACGATGAAAACATGTGCCAACCCCTGTGCATAGGTTCACGGGCGGAACCCGCAAGTTGATCACCAAAACATACATCAAGATAACTTCAAAGGGGAAACTCAATTCAATACAAGAGAGTAGAGGGGGGAGAAAACATCATAAGATCCAACTATAATAGCAAAGCTCGCGATACATCAAAATCGTACCACCTCAAGAACACGAAAGAGAGAGAGATCAAACACATAGCTACTGGTACATACCCTCAGCCCCGAGGGAGAACTACTCCCTCCTCGTCATGGAGAGCACCGGGATGATGAAGATGGCCACCGGAGAAGGATTCCCCCTTCGGCAGGGTGCCGGAATGGGTCTAGATTGGTTTTAGGTGGCTACGGAGGCTTCTGGCGGCGGAAATCCCGATTAATTGTGCCCATGGAAGTTTTAGGGTATATGGAGATATATAGGCGGAAGAACTACGTCAGGGGGGCCACGAGGGGCCCACGAGGGTGGAGGGCGCGCCCTAGGGGAGTGGGCGCGCCCCCCTACCTCGTGGCCTCCTCGAAGCTTCCCTTACGTGCACTTCAAGTCTTCTGGGCTTCTTGCCTTCCAAAAATGAGTTCCGTGAAGTTTCAGGTCAATTGGACTCCGTTTGATTTTCCTTTTCTTCGAAACCCTAAAACAAGGTAAAAACAGAAACTGGCACTGGGCTCTGGGTTAATAGGTTAGTCCCAAAAATAATATATAAGTGTATAATAAAGCCCATAAACATCCAAAACAGATAATATAATATCATGGAACAATAAAAAATTATAGATACGTTGGAGACGTATCATTGCTAACGGAACAGGGCTTCACCTAAGCACCGCTACGATATTACTGTGGTGGATTATGGTGGAGGGGGGCACCGCACACGGGTAAAGATCAACGATCAACTTGTGTCTCCAAGGGGTGCCCCCATCCCCGTATATAAAGGACTGGAGGAGGGGAAGGGGCCGGCCTCCTATGGCGCGCCCCATGAGGAGTCCTACTCCCACCGGGAGTAGGACTCCCCCCTTCCAAGTAGGAGTAGGAAAGGAGAAGGAAGGGAGAGAAGGAGAGAAGGAAAGGGGGGCGCCGCCCCCCCCCTCCTTGTCCAATTTAGACTAGAGGGGGAGGGGGCGCACGGCTGCCCTGGCCGCCCCTCCTATTCTCCCACTAGGGCCCATTAGGCCCAATATACTCCCCGGGGGGTTCCGGTAACCCCCAGGTACTTCGGTATATGTCCGAAACCTCCCGAAACACTTCCTTGTCCGAACATAGTCGTCCAATATATCAATCTTTACGTCTCAACCATTTCGAGACTCTTCGTCATGTCCGTGATCATATCCGGGACCCCAAACTACATTCGGTACATCAAAACACAAAAAATCATAATACCGATCATCACATAACTTTAAGCGCGCAGACCCTACGGGTTCGAGAACTATGTAGACATGACCGAGACACGTCTCCGGTCAATAACCAATAGCGGAACCTGGATGCTCATATTGGTTCCTACATATTCTACGAAGATCTTTATCGGTCAACCCGCATAACAACATACGTTGTTCCCTTTGTCATCAGTATGTTACTTTCCCGAGATTCGATCGTCGGTATCTCAATACCTAGCTCAATCTCGTTACCGGCAAGTCTTTTTACTCGTTCCGTAATGCATCATCCCACAACTAACTCATTAGTTGCTTTGCTTTCAAGGCTTATAGTGATGTGCATTACCGAGAGGGCCCATAGATACCTCTCCGACAATCGGAGTGACAAATCCTAATATCAATCTATGCCAACTCAACAAGTACCATCGGAGACACCTGTAGAGCACCTTTATAATCACCCAGTTACGTTGTGACGTTTGGTAGCACACAAAGTGTTCCTCCGGTAATCGGGAGTTGCATAATCTCATAGTCATAGGAACATGTATAAGTCATGAAGAAAGCAATAGCAGTAAACTAAAACGATCAAGTGCTAAGCTAGCGGAATGGGTCAAGTCAATCACATCATTCTCCTAATGATGTGATCCCGTTTATCAAATGACAACTCATGTCTATGGTTAGGAAACATAACCATCTTTGATCAACGAGCTAGTCAAGTAGAGGCATACTAGTGACACTATGTTTGTCTATGTATTCACACATGTATTATGTTTCCGGTTAATACAATTCTAGCATGAATAATAAACATTTATCATGATATGAGGAAATAAATAATAACTTTATTATTGCCTCTAGGGCATATTTCCTTCAGATACATGTTTTTGTCACAATTATAGTCATAGAAGTGTCATACGCATGACAGAAAAAGTTTTTCGTTCGTGTCAAAATGTCACGGATGTGTCTTTTTTTGTAGTGCGCCCAGACCCTCCGTATGTGTGATTTGAATGTTGTGTGTAGTCTATCAGAGAACTGATTGATGTATGTCGATCGGGCAGTGTACTCAGCAGCCCTCCTGCCGTCCAGGTAATCTCATCCTCCATTCCCTCGACCAAGATGATGCACACCCTTCTGACAAGTCATAGTAATTGAATGAATTGAGGTGGGATGATGGCGATGTTACCGTGGCGAAGGTCAAGCACCCAACGGTCTTCGTGCAATGCCACCACAGCGGTCCTGTTTGTTTTGATGGCGTGATTGAACATGTCCGGGAAGGCGAGCCGCAGGGGGCGATCACGCAACCAATTGCAATGACACAAACTCGTCCTTGTGTCATTGTGAACAGTGACATCTATTGTGGACGTGGAAATGGCCTTGTCCTTGTCGTCGCAGGGCATGCCAGAGCCCACTCAAGTCCTCTCCAGGTGCTTCCAGGCAAGCCACAATCATCGCAGGCGCGGCGCGCTTGTGAACCGCAACATTTAGTGGATGCTTAGTCCACCACAATCCATTGGCGAGGTGACAATTTGCCAATTGATCTTGCACTTGCCGCCCATGATTTGTTTGTCTTGCGCCCATAGAAACTACCCCAATGTCATTATAAGCACATTGAAATTAATGGACAAAACGACATCGATTTTGATAATTTAATGGATGGTGAAGTTATAAGGAATGAAAATATTTGTTCCATTTGAATCAACTATTTTAAGTGTATTGTCATGGTTGGATATGTTGTAACATCCCAAATTTCGAATTTGGAATGATATACATAGATCATTCATGCATATCATATTTTGCTGCATTTCGTTTCGTGATCCTCGAAATTCTAAGCAACTCAAGGACCCTCGGAGAGAGTTGGGGATTTCACCGTTTTCATATTTGAATTCTATCAAATATTGAAACAAGGATTTTTGGTTTTAATTATTTTTCTCTCCGAAAACATTTCATATTAAAAATATATGAGAGGAGATAATATGACGTCTCCAAAATAAATGAAATATTGGAAGAAAAATATTAAAATCAAATATTTGGACTTTATTCGGAGTTTATTGCTATTTTATTTGAATTAGAAAAATTACATGTTTTACAAAATTGCATTTTAGGGCCAAGAAAATGTTCATCTCGTTCTAAATATTTTATTTAGACGGTGAAAATTTGTTTTGGCATTTTTAGATTTTTATTTATTTATTTAGGATTTATTTAAGTTTCGATGAAATTATTAAAAAAAATCTCCAGCGCCGATTAGGCCGAAGCCCAGCCGAGCCGGCCCACCTCCCCACGCCTCGTCTCCCTCCAGGAGACCGGTAGGCCGCCGCCGCCGCCCGAGGCCGAGTCCGGCCGGGACTCTCCCGCGCCGCCTTGCCCCTCCCCAAGCAAGCCCCTTCCTTTTATAGTGCCGCCCCGCCCCCGACTCCACCACCACCCGCAACCCCGCCGCCTGCCGCGCCCGCCGTTGCAGCGCCGCACCGCCGCCGCCGCACCGCTGCCGCGCCTCGCCGCCGCACCGCCCGCCACCCCGCCCGGACCCCGCGGAGACCGCTGGACCTCGCCGGAGCCCGCCAAGGTAGTCGCCTCTCCGTCGCCTGTTTTGAGAGAAAAATTGATCCGGTTTTTTTTTGAAAACCCTAGGTTTTCTTTAGAATAGATCGGTTTTATTTTTTTCCGGTTTAGTTTATTTAGTGGACGTTTGTCCGTACGTTCGTTTTAACGAATGGTGTTCACTCGTTAGCCGTAGACAACGAACGATTGTTCGTTAGCCTGTTCGTCAGTTTTCTTTTTCTCGGATTTTCCGCGATTATTTTCGATCGCGATTTCTGATACGATTTTCGTTTTAGTTTATCTTTTCACTCGTTTATCGGAATCAGGCGATTCAAGCGTCTAGATCTTCGTCTCGAAACCCTCTTTCTGTTTAACCAACTTGAACAAGATTTTGATACAGTAAAATTTGACTTTAGTCCAGATTAGTAATCGGATCTTGTTTCTCTCGCAGTTTGAGTTTCGTTGCTCCGTTTGATTTGATTCTTTTTGCAAACTGGAGTTCTTAAGTTGAACTTTCTGGTTAGATCTCTTATTTGAGTTTTACCCGTGCTTCTTTGCTTGATTGCTTATGTATGCTATTGTTTGTTTGTGATAGAACACTCGGAGTGCGAAGCGTGCTACTTCGAGTCTCTAAGTTTTGCGGATCATCAGCAAGGCAAGTAACACTTTG